>NC_043710.1:64476012-64510161 GCF_006229205.1 Suricata suricatta
TTGTAGTATAGAGGTGGAATTTAAGGAAAGGTATTAAGCAGGCTGTGTTGTAGCTTATGGGCAAGTAATAAATTGTATCATTTATCTTGAATGTATCATAGATAAGCTGCTATATAATGATTGCCACTTCAGATAGCTGTGAAATTAGGTGATTAACTAGTTGTTACTTAACCTTCTAATTTCTGTATAAGTCTAATTATACGAAATAGAAGTTGAGGTTCTGATTTTTTACTTTGCTTTTCTGTTTGGAGTGTCATTGTAACTACTGTATTGTATATGATGGAAAATAATTGCATATGTTAAAAAAATAGTGTTATATTCTAAAAAAAATAATAATAAAGTTACAAAAAAAAGACACTAAGTTTAAAATAATCTGTTACAGCAGAAATAGGAAACTAACACAAATTTCTTTGCTGATTTTTTAATTAGGTTATTTGTCTTTTTATTGTTGACTTATAAAAGTTCTTCATATATTCTGGGTACAAACCCCTTATCAAATGTATTATTACAAATATTTTCTCATTCTGTGGATTTTTGGTGATGTTCCTTGAAGCACAAAAGCTTTTAATATTGATGAAGTCCAACTTATCTGTTTTTTTTCCTTAAGTTGTTTTTGTTATCATATTAAGAAACAACTGCCTAATTCATGGTCACCCATGATGATTTACTCTATGAGCCACATAGTGTTAATTTTTGTATGTGGTATAGGTAGGGGCTCAACTTAATTCTTTCGCATGTGGATATCTAGAAGTCTTGGCACAATTTGTTTTAAAAAAAAGTGGGGGAGGTATGTTTGCCACAAAACCATTTCAATTAGCCAGTTGAAGGATTTCTCTTGCTAGATTATATAACATTTGACCAAAATAGGAAAATTGTTGGAGATGCTGTTCCAGCTATGAAAGACTATACTTGGGTTCCTGGTGTTCTACCAATTATGTAGCTAAAATTATTCTTGTTTAGAAATGTTCCTGTGCAGTTCTAAATTGTTGGGAACTTGTCATTACCAGTCACCATAGAACCACTTGCTAAGTGATTTTTTTCCTGTCTAAGCAGGTTGTCAACACATTCAAGGCTGATATTGATAGAGAAAGTTAAAGGACACAAGGCTGTTCCATCTCATACCTATTCATTCCAATAGGAAGATATGAAAGGAAATAATGCATAAGACAACTGAGTCAACTGAGTTCTCCTCTCACCGATATTTCTTTCTAAGGAGGGTACTGGTGTCATTTGCACTAAATAATGATTCTTCTCTTCTCATGAAGATGTTCAGGGTAACAGTTGGATTTATGTCCTGCTTTACTCTCAGAGATATAATGAAAGAAAAGTTCACATGGTTTTGAAGACATTGAGAACCTTTGTCTTTGAAAAACGTAGCTTTGTCATAGTCATTCTATGCAATAATCAGTTGGGTTATATGGTGGTAGGAACTGATGATGTTGAACTTTCACAAGGTCTTAATCCACAATCATCCAAAATCATGAAAGTTTAAGGTACTCTAAAAATTTAGTAATCTTTTATGCAGTTTTACTTACTACAAGTCTTCTATTTCTTTAAACAATCTAAAAGTGGGTCTTGGGTGTAAATTATGCTTGGAAGTTGCTCTCTTTCCTCTACTTGGTGTTTTTAATTTGAAGAGAAATTAAATTTAACTTTGTCTTCTTCATTTCCAAGTTATATGTTGTCTTCAGCTCCTTCCTTCTTTTCCTTCCCTTTGCTTCTTTTCTTCCTCTCCCTCTACCTCTTTCTCTTTTTCATTTTCTTATTTTAAAATCACCAGAGAGTTAATAGATATGAATTAATGTAAAAAAATAAGAGATTAAATTACCAAATGACAGCCAAAAGGACAATACTGTAGTTTATACCCAGGAGTTGTATTCTTGAAATATTGATCCACAGCCTCTCAATTTTGGTGAATATAGTCAAATCTCAATGTGATCAATATTATTCTTTCTTGCTATCAGCAAGTATGTTGTCTTGGATTTAATGAGGACAAAGCCAACCTTAACTACAAACAGACATGGAAGGAACAAATGAAGCAATGAATTTAAAGAAAACTTTTTTTTTTTTCATCTTGTCTGGGAATAGAAATTATTGTGCAAAGGGCTGAGAGATTAAATTGTGTCACTTGTCAGGAAACTGGCAAGCAGCCATCCTTTCTGCCTACCACTACATGCTGCTTTTGTGCTGTAGATGGGTTTAATAAATGCATTGTTGTGTAAAATGTCATTGCTGCATCGCCAAATGGAGGCTGTCATGTGATAGCTCTTCCCTAGGATGACAGATCAATATTGGTCCGCAGCAATCCAGGGACTTGAAGCCACACAAAGGGCATATTTATGGTTCAGCAACAAAAGTAGAACTAAAAATCATCCTCCAAAGCATGGAGATGTATTTATTTTTCTCTGGAGAAAACCTAATGTTCTTTCTAAAATATTCTTATTTTGAAGACAGGTAATGTTACCAAATTTGAATGACTACTTACAGAAGAAAAAAATACAAATGACTAATAACATTTTTGAAAAGTTCATTCTTACTGTCAACTGTCAAATAAATGCAAAGTAAAGCAAGAAAATATGCTATTGTTTGCCTTGGCAAACAGCCCAGAATTATATATGTGTAAGTGCAACCAATACCAACAACATATTGTAAAATAGGGCTTCTTCAACTTTGCTGGTAGAAGTAAAATTTAGTACAATCTCTCTGGAAAGAAATTTAGCAATATGTGTCAAAATTCTTTAAAATGCTCATAACTTTTTGGTCCTGAAATTCTACTACTAGAAATACATCCTAAGGAAAGTATGAAAAGCAAGGTCAAAAATGTCTTCTAAAATATTCCCAGTTGTTTAAAATGTTGAGAAACTGAAAATCAACTCTTAACAAGGTGCATGGTAAACATATTATGAAACAGCAATTAAAATGTTTGTAAAGGTTTTTAAAAAATTGTCTAGGGAAACGTTTATGAAAGAAGGTTATAGGAAGTTAAATGCTAAATATATACAGCATGATCTAAACAAAATTTAAAAAAATAGCAACCTCCCCCCAAAAATAAATGTATAAAACACATTAACAGTAACTGACTTTGTGTTGTGTAAAAGTGAGTATGCTGTGTTTTATTTAATTTTTGCCTACTCATCTACATTTTATATGTATTCCACAAAGGACAGCTCTCTTATTCATAAGCACATATACACAATGTTATATTTAAAAAGAAATTACATGGGAAAAGATCGCTGTCCAGAGAAATTCATCTAAACCCCTATGTGCTCTCTTGTACTGTCTCTTAACGTCGCCCTCATTCCCCATTTTCCCTAGAGCCCTGGCTCTCTCCCTCTCACTCCAGCGCAGATGCACATCTCCAGCCATCAGATGAAACAGATTTCTGCCTCCTCTTCCCCTGGAGGACTGGTTTCTTCCCCATTTCTGACCTTGGTTCATCCCTTGTTTCTCATTGTGCCTTTTGTCTCTTGCCTCCAGGTGTGGGAAGGGCCCGAGGCCAGCTTTGAGGCCTGATCAGTGTTACTAGAGTTCAGAGCTGGGTCATACTAGCAGAGGCCTGCAATGGGCAAGCCATTCTGCAGCCCCGCCATAAGGGAATTTCAGAGTCCAGAATTCCATAGCGCTCATATCAGTTTTCCATTGCTAAGTAATAAATTACCATAACTTTTCAAGTTGAAAACAACATACATTTATTATCTTAGGCTCCAGTGGGTCAGGCGTCTGAGTACAGCTTAGTAAAGTCCTTCATTCTGGTCCCACAAGGCTGCGATCAAGGTGTCAAGGTCTGCTTTGTTTGTTTTGTCAGCTGGATGTCATCCCTCTCAGGAGCATGGGGTTCTCTTCTAGGCTCATGTGACTATTGTCAGAATTCAGTCATATTCCTGAAATCCTTTCTTTTGCTAGCTAAAGGCTGGGGGACCACTCTCAACTCCTAGAAGCTGCCCTCAGTTACTTGCCACATGGCCCCTTCCATAGATCCTCTTACAACATAGAAGTTTGCTTTGTCCATCCAGCAGGACAATTTCTTGGCTTTAAAAGTACTCATAGGATTAGGTCAGGTTGCCATGATATAATCTGTCTTTTGATTAACTTAAAGTCAACTGATTTAGGAGCCTCAATTACATTTGTGAAATCTCTTCTATCACATAAAGCAGTATTATCATGAAAGCAATATCCCATCATACTCACAGATTCCGTCTACCCTCAAGGGGAAGCAACTATATAGGATGTGGGTCACTGGGGGTTATTTTAGACTTCTACCATAGGTGTTCCTTACCAGATGTCACAGATGTATGGCTCAAGTTCAGGATGGCGTTAAATGGCTGGTTTGGCAGAATGAGCTGTGTGGAGGGCCTTGACTTTTACACGAGTGTCTTCACACTCACTGTTTCCTTTAATCCTTAACATAGCTTCCTGAGATCTATACTCCTATCTCCAATTTATCAGTAAGGGAACAGGAGCATAGGGAGCTTAAAAAGAATCCCAAGATCACACAGCTAGAAAGCCCAATTTGAAACCCAGGTCCTCCAACTCCAAATAGTATGTTCCTTCTCCTACATCTCTCTTCTGGGGTAACCCCTGAGACCTAAGCTCAATTTGGAGTCTAATATCATGAGAGAGAGCATCACCTCTCCTTTCGTCTGTGTCTCATGCCTCACACTCACTTCAGATTGAGTGTGACTGAGCTCATGCAGGAAGTTTTTTTTTGCCACAAACCTAGAATGCCTAGGATGATGTACTTGTTAGTGTTTTATTGCTCCTTAGAAAATTACCACAAACTTAGCAGCATAAATCAACACCCATATTTTAGCTCACTCTTCATAGGTCAAAAGTCTGGGGTAGTGTGGCTGGAATCTCTGCTCAGGTTCTCACAGGCTGAAATCCAGATGTGAGCCCAGAAAGAGTCTTATCTGGGGGCTCATGAACTTTTTCCAAGCTAACATGGTTGTGGTGGGACTCTGTCCTTGCAGGTGTAGGACAGAAGTCCCTGTTTCCTTGTTGGCTGTGCACTTGAAGACCCTCTGCTTTTAGAGGCCATTCACATTCTGTCTCACATGGCCTTCTCCCTCTGTCTTCCAACCAGCAACAGTGTCAAGTACTTCACGCATTTTGAATCTCTGACTTCAGCCAGTGGCCAGAGAAAACTCTCCACTTTTAAAACTCATGATTAGATCAGGCTCACTTGAATACTCTCTCTATCTTAAGGTCAAGTGTGCCATATAACATAACATAACGTAACATAACATAACATAACATAACATAACATAACATAACCAGAGGAGTGATATGATAATCACAGGCTCTATGGATTATGGTGCAGAATCCTGAGGAGTGGCATTTTTAGAACATTACCTCCTACATTGTATCTTTAAGTGTCTCCTCCTTCCCCCCCAGAATAACTTAGAATATAAAGCCATGGACTTTGAAGCCAGACTGACTGGGTTCAAATTCTGGCTCCAATATTTCTTAGTTGTACAATCTTGTGCAAGAGGTTCAATCTCTCAGTTCTTTAATTCTCTGAAAAAGTGTGGGTCTCGGTGGCTTGTTGTACACTTCAAATGAGTTAATGTACCAGAAAAGTACTTGGCACTGTAAGAACACGAGTCTGAACCTAACAGACGCCATGACTGGCTTTGTTTCCCCCTCTAACCTAAAAGGTCTAAGGTCAGTCTCTTCGGAACCATTTGGCCATTTGGCCATTTGGCAGTCATACATTGCCCGGGGGTATACAATCAGGAAAGCCCAGCTACCTCACCCCACATTCCTAAGGGTAAGGCCTGCAGAACTTTAGATAAGCCCCTGTTACCTAGTGTTGAAGTTAACCCCATAGTCACCAAACAAGACCCTGAACTCGCTCTGTAAATGGTTAATTTCAAAGATACCCTAAATGTTGTAATTGGGTCCCGCCAAAAGTAACAAACGCTCTGAACAGTGTGTATGGTTAGAGCTGCTGCCAGTACTGTTGTACCATTATGATTGGGTCACTGTACCTATGTCACAATTTCCTGTAACTCCCCCTTCCCAAACTCATAAAAGTCCTACCCTGCCTTTGTTCAGGGCTCACTCGCTCTCAGCATGGATCCACCAGGCCGGTAAAGTCTGTGAGCCCGAGTTTAGGCCCCGGCGAGCCTAAATTCGTAATAAAGCCCTTTGCTTTTGCATGCGTGCTTCGGCCTCCCTGGCGGTCTCTGGTTTCTGGGGGCGATAAAGAAATCTTGGGTATAACAGCACACTGAAGCACTATGTGTGTCTTTGCTACTATTATTGTTCATCTGATTATAATATATCTTTCCAAGATCAATTGTATACAGATTAGAACCTACATCTTCCCAGAGCTCACTGTAATGTGCTGCTCACTTGTCCAAAGGACTAACGGTGAAATTGAAAGTACTTGTCACAGCTTGCTGGTTCATCTCTGAACAGTGTCCTGTTAGGTAGGCTTGGGTGTTACTGCCCCTTAGTACTACTTTATGGTGTTAAATACTTGAGTCAAAACATTTGGATTCTAGATAAAGCAGAGCTTCCAAGATTTATACCTCAGGATAAGTCACTCTACTGAGCTAAGCTTTCTCTTCCATAAAATGTAGGCTTTGAACTAGATAAATTGCCAAATTCTAAAAATCTATTCTTAATGTCATGCTGCAAGAATTCCAATCGATTATTCTTGATCTCTTAGATGTCTCCCGACCATTCCAGTTCAGGGCAGGAGACAGTAGGGGGATATTAATCTCAGTGGTGGTAGCAAGGATCTATCAAAATGAAATAGAGACCCACGCTATAGCTGTCTTCACATACGCAAAAGGCTGCATTGAGGATTGGGGAGTAGATAGGACCCACTATTCAGAGTTTTCCAGGTTGTTTACTGCACAATCTTAGGAGGCAGTATTTACATATGCAGTCATAGACTGTGGCCCTGGATCCAGAAAGCCAGAACAAGACCCATGCGTAGAGGTCAGAATAAAAAAAACAAACGTGGCTCAGTAAAAAAATAACAAACTTTGTCATGTTTAGAGTTGCCCCAGCACACTGTGAAAAACTTTACCTTTAGGAGTTTTTAGGAAGGAACCACATGATGTAGAAAATTCTATTCTTGAATGAGAGCTTAGAGAGTACATAAGTGATATTCAGGATTAATTTTTGGATGTATTCAAACAGAGCTTGATGAGCATCTGAATCTTGAAGCCTTAATTTCATGAGTTGATATTATGGCCAAATAATAGTATATACCTCATATGGCTGTTGCAAGTATAAAGATGACTGCATATTTTCATGTTCGTCCTTTATTTCTTTCCTTCTTTCTTTCTTTTTTTTCTTTTTGTCTCTCTCTGTCATTTATCTATTTATCTATCTGTCATCTGTTTATTTATCTTAGCGCAATTCCCCACACATAATAAAAACCTCAGCAAATTTTGGCTAGCATTATGATCATTCTCTTTATAACTACTGAATGCTGCTTCTAGCAGAACTTCTTCCTTTTACCTCCGCAGGCATGAGATTGTTACCTATACTTGCAGGCACATAGTGGTAGCACTACCACTTTTCATTCCTACCTGTGGGGATAGGCATGCAACATAAAGTCTATTGTATCCCAAACCTTTGAGACAGAATTTGGCTAAGAAATGGAAATTCCCCTATTTCTAGGCAGAGTAGTAAGAGACGATGATTGTGGGCTATCAATTTCAGAACCATCTTCCATCAACTCTGTTTTTAAACTTTGAAAATGGCGCCTCACCAGTGTTCAGCACTAGCAAACCCAATACCCACTATGACTCACAAGAATCACACAGTATCTATTTCAAATTGTTCACTCTGAAACATGGATATATCTGTACTCTGAAATTCATCTCATTAATTCAGCTTGAAAATTCTATTGTCAAGAAGCATGTGTTTCCTGTGGGAGTGTCACTCATGTTTTTTGTCTCGATAGGAGATGCAGATGCACCTGAAAAAAAAAAAAGCTTCTGGTTCTCTTCTACAAGCTGTCCTAAGTAATCACTGGATTCAAACAAGCAGATAGGGAACAAAGTGTTCTTGGCTGCTTTATAAGAAAAACCATAAACTAGCTTACTTATGTTTAATAAAAAAAACACACACACACACTAAGGAAAGGCTACACAACTTACATGTGTGATACTTAGGTCACAATCCTCATTGTGGCTCCATGCAAGCTAAAGTCATTCTTACCTAATGGACTTTGCTTGTGCTAACTTCCCTCCCGCTACTCATTAGTTTACATTCTTTCCCCATCTCCTTTAATGAATTCATTAATTCAAAAACTCATGCATTAATCCAACAAGAATTTGTTGTTTCACTTGTATATTTAACTTCTTGGCCTGAGGGGATTCATGGTGTAGTACAAGCATGAAAATAACACTGGGATATGATTTTCTCCCCAGGGAAATCTCTTCTAATTGTTCTAATCTACAATGCCTTTTAGCGAGTGCTTTGATCGCTGATAGAATTTTATATTATTTGCTGATTGTCTCGTGTATGACTCTTAGTTGCCCAAATGATCTACATTCTTTAAAGAGCGGGAGCCCTGGTGCAAGCAGCTATTAGTCTATCCTGTGCGCTATCTGACTCCACTCTATCCACCTACTTAAGCTCACCTTGTGGTCCTCATCCAGTCAAGGTGGTTGCTCTCTTGGTTGGGATAACTTGTTCATTCTCCCTCTCTGTTCTAATTCAGATTTGTGGAGTTAGTGAAATCTTAATTATTTTTAAGACCTAGAATAGAATCTTCCTATGGAATAGTTTTTAGATACTCTGTTCAAACTCCTCTAGACCTTTTCTCGGCCTTTTAGCTAAGATCAAGTGCAAACTCCTACAGAAAGCCCTTATCAATAGTTGCACAATCCATGAATGTATACAGTGTCTATACCATTGCCTTATTTGCTAATACTACTTACAGTGTATTGTTTTCTATACATTTTATTGTTTGCTCATCAGCTCTGAGTACTCTTCCTTCCAACTAGACTGAAGGCCCCTGGAACAAAAGATTTATCCGCATACTCTCCTCACAGTGCCAGGCTGAATGCTGAATGCAGTGCCCTTCAACAAACACAAATGAAATACTAGTTGAAATTTGGTAAGTAATAGGAAGTCTTCAAAGTCATTACAGAAAGCTTGCTTTGACAGCTATGTCTTTCCAGGACGGCTTTGTAAATATTATTATTCTGCAAAGGTATAAATGTGTCTCATTGATGTGGCAGATTTACTTTCTTAAAATGATTCTAATGTTTCAGAGCTTTACCTGAGTCTGCCATCCTCTGCTGCAGCACCACCCGGTATAATCTTCGTAATAAATATGCCAGGGTCATCTCCAATGTGGGGATTATCTGTCCCTCCAGCAATACTGAATCCCAGGCCAGAATTCCCCTGGAGAAACAATAAGTAAACATTAAATGATATGGCTGTCACCTAAACCTAGTTCTCTCTGCATCCTGTGTTATCATCTTACTACTCAAATGGAAATCAGATGATAACAGTCTTCTATGCAAAGCTATAAAGTGCACTGTCAGCAGACAAAGGAAGGTCAGGAGAAACATTCAAGTTTGTCTCTGCATTGCAAGAGGTCTAAAGGGTCTTACATTTTGGCTTATTCAAAGGACCTTATATTTTTGCTTTCAAGAAATATTTCTGTTACACAGCAATTAAAATGATCATTACACAGTAGGAAATACCAACCTACAAACTGTGTTATATTCAAAACTGCAAAAACATT
Organism: Suricata suricatta; assembly: GCF_006229205.1. Classification (NCBI taxonomy): domain Eukaryota; kingdom Metazoa; phylum Chordata; class Mammalia; order Carnivora; family Herpestidae; genus Suricata; species Suricata suricatta. The sequence goes on from NC_043710.1 coordinate 64,485,737, forward strand.
AGTGGCCCTTGTAAAAATTATATATACATATGGGAAAAAATGGAAGGAAACCAGTGACATGAAAATTGATTTGGTAGAGTAGTGAATTTGGCTGTTTTAATTTTGTTATTTCCAGCACCGTTATGTACCAAATAAATGTGTTCCTATGTAGCAAGAAACATTGACTTCAGAAGGCAGGTCTTTCTTCTACAGTTATAATAAATGTGAGATACTTTCCAGTAATAAACAAGTGTTAATTTGCAATAGACATAGGCAACGAATGCATTACTACCACAGCATATAAATTTGATAATTTATATTCTAATAAAGCTTTCATGCTTACTCATGCAGATTATAGCAATTGACATCCAATATGCATGTAACCTTCTAAATCTGTATGTAACACATAATTAAAGGTCTTCCCCAATTTCACAAACCATATTACTTAACATATTTATGTCCATCTCCCTGGATAAATTATGCTTTCATATTCTACTCTGATGTTTTTTTCTAACCAATATTATATTTTAAGCCATATTCATACACTTGGGTAGTGTTTATAATTATCCATTTTAAATGGCTAAATAATATTTCATCAAGGTCATATACTAGCATGTATTTAACGAGTCCTCTGTCACTGGATATTTAATTTCTCTACAACCAGTATAGCTTCCTAAAGTTACAATTACTTGATTAATTGTTGCTCTTGTGTAAAATGTGATAAGGACCAAGAATTAAGTGGTTATCCCAAAAAATTAATTAAGACAATTAGTCAGAAAAGTTCAATGTCAAGATAAGATCAGCTGTAACTTGACAGTTATATCACTGCAAATGTCAAGGTAATATTTAGCAATTTTTATTGACTAAATAATAATAATTCCAGAAGATTGGTTTCACAATTGTACATTTATGTTTAAAGGCAGAAATTAATAATTCAACCATAACAACTGAAATCCCATAACTAGAGAACTGGCAGTTCTCTAGTTATGGTTTTCTTTGAAAAAAATCCAAATCTCATTGAACAGAGATATTACTCAATAGCACTCATTTGATCATACATTTATTTAATATTCTTTAAACACCATCTCTGTGTCTGGCACTGGACAAAGTCCTGGAAGTACAGCAGTGAACATGTTAGTTTATGAGGCACATGAAGTGTAAGTGCAGGGTGTAGAAGTGGCTAACAAAACAACAAAACACAGGAGTTTTTCCTGAAGGTGAAGAGGAGTTAGCTACTATTCAAGGGGTCAGGATGGGAACTGGGGATGAGGCTAGAAGATTCCAGGCAAAGTAAAAATGTGTGTAAAATCTCTGAAGTGAGAAATACTATGCTAGTTCCAAGACACAGACAAGAAGGCTCAAACGAAGAGAGCAAAATGAACTGGATAAGTATTTACCATGAATGCAAGTGAATTTATTTTTGGTTTCGGGTACCTATTGATGCCAGATGAGTATATCAGTATTGTTTGGGTATCTATTACGTGACTGTAAGGCTACAGGGAAGCTAAAGCTGCAGGGAATAAGACCAGATGATTTCTCCCTTCATGGAATTCAAGGAAGAGCAGAAAAGGCAGTGATAGTCTGGCATCTGGTAATCAATACATTCTCACTATAATTTATTACACTGTCACATATATGGTCACCAGGGCAGAATTTAGATGACTTATGAGGCACTTTCTTTAAGATCTCGGGGTGTGGGAAGGAAAGAAAGGGAGATGAGTATCTTCATTGCAATGTAGGTCTAGTTCCAAGACTATCAAATGGAGTATATTGGTTTTATAAGAGTTGGCACCTCAGAGATTATTTCTTGAGGAAGGGGGTAGGGAAAGAGGCAAGCACAGACTGGGAGGTACTCAAATGCTTTCTCTGGACATTATACTTATTTTAGGAGAGGGCACTCTAAACGTTGCCATTTGAGAAAACTCTTAGCCTTATCTTCTTCATTTCTTGCTTTACACTTTACCCCCAGGAATACTGAACTAAGCTGCTGGCTCTTTCCTGCATAGTGCACACTGTGACTCATCTCTTGGCCTTTACTTATGCTGTTTTCTTTTTTTTTTTTTTTAATTTTTTAAACTGTTTGTTTATTTTTGAATGAGAGAGAGACAGAGAGAGAGGTTGACACAGAATCTGAAATGGGTTCCAGGCTCTGAGCTGTCAGCACAGAGCCGGATGTGGGGCTCCAACTCACCAATCCTGAGATCATGATCTGACCTGAAGTTGGCCACTTAACCAAATGAGCTACCCAGGCGCCCCTACTCATGCTGTTTTCTCTACCAGAAATGTTTTATCTCCCTTTGCCTGGTCCATTTCTTTCCATTATCTAAGATAACACTCACATGCGCTATCAACTATAGCCAAATTGTAGAAAGAGCCCAAATGTCCATCGACTATATTAAGAAGATGTGATATATATATGTACACACACACACACACACACACACACACACACACACACATGTATATACATATATATACTATATATGCAATACTACTTGATGATCAAAAAGAATGAAATCTTGCCATTTGCAACAAGGTGGATGAAACTAGAATGTATATGCTGAGTGAAATAAGTCAGTCAGAGAAAGACAAATGTAAGATTTCACTCATATATGGAATTTAAGAAACACAATAAATGAACATAGGGGAAGGGAAGGAAAAATAGAAAACCAGGGAAGGAGGCACAACATAAGAGACTCTTAAGTGAAGAGAACACACTGAGGGTTGGTAGAGGGGAGGGAGGGGGGAGGATGGACTAAATGGGTGATGGACATTAAGGAGGACACTTGTGCGAATGAGCACTGGGTATTGTATGTAAGAGATGAATCACTGGGTTCTACTCCTGAAACCAATACTACACCGTAAGTTAACTAACTTGAATTTAAATTAAAAAAGAAAAAAAAAAAAAAGAAAGAAAAGGCTGAGAATGCATGTGCTACAGGGAATATTACATGGCCACCCCAAATCCACTTTTCTGGGTAATTTAGTCCTCTTTTGAGTCTTCTGTGCTTATCTATGCCATGAACTATGTTATTTTGATGTCATAGACTTATAAGTCTATCCTTCCTTCAAACTAAGCATATAGAAGACAAAAACGTGTTGTATTCACCTTTGTTTCTTGGTGCTTTCTCTGCCACATAGTATTGTTCAATAAATAGTTGATGAATGAGTGAACAAATAAACTTACTGAGCATATGCAAGATTTAAAGGGAAGACTCAGAAAGGACGCGGTAGAAGTCCACACTGTGTTAAGAGACACAATATGGAAGTATAAGCCGTTTAATTCAGTGTAGCTACAAGAATAAAAATGGAAAGGCCAGGTATTCAAACTGTGGCTTAGCTGCAGGATGAATGCTGAGACCAAAGTTTCCAAACTTTGTCCAAACTGAGCAGGAGAGATAGGCTGCTCCGGAAGGGAGGTGGGGCCCTTCACTCAGAGCAGCTGCTTAGACTCTGGACATGAGGGACCCAAGCATCTCCTGAGAGGTTAAAACAGATGACTTTAACGTAGTTTTCTGGATCTTCAGCTAGATTTGTAGGAGAACTACTCTTGCCAACAAAGAAAAAGGAATGCTTTAGAGATGGAAGTAGATCACTGGTGCATTTTTAAAACTTACCTTGTTAATCAATAGATCTTTGAAGTAACAGCTATGATAACAATCTAGAAACATTTAAGGACTGTTTTTAGCACTGACCCTAATATGGAGAATATAATGGCTTTTCCCTCAAATCTACTCAGAGGAAAAGAATGGATCAGGGAATCCACCATGAAGAGAGGTAGGTAGAGGCAGAGTATAACTGGATCTGTGTTTCCAGTCTCAAGGATTGCCAAAAGCAAATTTTGTGTTTCAGTTAAAACCAATCTGCCAGCTGGGCCTGGCCAGTCCTCATGGTTTTTTAGAGGATGTTCATCTGAATTCAGCTGAGGAAATTATTTAAAGTGTTTTCCATCTCCCCTTATTGTTCTCTCCCAGCCGTCCCTTTCAGGCCTCTGCTACCAGCCAGCAGTGTTCAGGGGAGAGAGGGACAGATAAAAAGCAGCAGTGAAATTACTGCCTGCTCTTCTCCATGGCTGAGTCACTCCAGTCCCCTGATAATCATCACAGAGCCCGCCAGCTCCAGCGGCAGACCCCAGAACCTCTCTTTTTTGAGCAGCAATCTCTCCATGTGAATAGGCAGACCCCTGGCTAACACCCTTAGATCCTGAGAATTGTGGCTAATTAACCGAGTGTTGATACTTGACCCAGTCAATGGCATCCGTGAGGTGCCATGCGGGGGAGAGCAGTCCCTGTACGGGACTCGGGGTGAGCTGCTGTTCCCTTTCAGGTGGACAGATTCCATGATTGATGAATGTGGTTGCCAGGAACCATTCTTTCTCCTGGTTCCCAATCCTCCACATTTCTTGACTCGCCCCCAAGAGCACAAGCCCATTGCCTAGCCAAATGGCACTTCCTCTTTCATGTACTATACACCATCTCCTTTCAGAAAAAGAATCAAAAAAGAGGAAAGACATTTTATCAATTACTTTATGGTTGCAAATATAAATACCATATACTCAGAAAAGTTTCTCTTTCATTCAAAGTTCTTCTCTATGTGAAAATAACCCCCAAATTAGGGTTACAAAAAAAGAAGAAAAAAATAAAATCATATCATTATTATATGCATTTATAGAATATTCTATTTACAAAGAATTCCTTTGAATTTTTAGAAGTTCCTACTTTAAAGTGTTATTTAATCTGGTAATTCAATTCTAGGCATTAATCCTAAAGAAATAATCAGAGTTGTATGCAAAAATTTGTATTCAAAGCTTCATCACAGTATTATATTTTTAATGTTAAAAATAAAATAAAAACGGGGTGCGTGGGTGGCTCAGTCGTTTAAGCGTCCGGCTTCCGCTCAGGTCATGATCTCATGGTTCCTGCGTTCAAGCCCCGCCTTGGGCTCTGTGCTGACAGCTAGCTCAGAGTCTGGAGCCTGTTTTCAGGTTCTGTGTCTTCCTCTCTCTCTGACCCTCCTCTGCTTGCACTGTCTCTCTCTGTCTCTCAAAAATAAATAAAAAACATTAAAAAAATAAAAATAAACCAAAATAAAAAAAGAACAACTCATACCTGGAAACAAGTATCCAAACTGTAGAGAAATGGTTAAAATGTGAGACTATTTTGGAGCCATTAAAATTGTTGTGATAATGACAACAGGAAATGCTCAATATATAAATGTGAGAGGAAACAAAAAGTATATGGAATTTTAATTACAGTATGATCACCAGTGAAAATATTTAAAGAAATGACGTGTTTTGAACAAGAAAATATTTAATTACTAATTAGTAACAGTAAAAGTGCTTAGTAATTCAAACTAACTAAGAAGGAGACTTAAAAAAATTATAAAGTCCTAATAATATACAAAAAATATGAAAATACTAAAAATTCTTCAAGGGAACTAACATTCATTGCATCTTTATACTGTGCTACACACTGATCTAGGTATTTTATAATCCCCTATGTATTATATACCATTTCACTCTTTTTATACATTAAAAAACAAAAAACATGAAAAACCCTGATGCTGAGAAGGGTAAGAACATTCTAAACAACAGAAAAGAAGTAAAAACTGGATTTCAGATTCAAGTCTAATTTGTCAAGCCAAATCATTTTCTTTCCGTTATATCACATTGGTTTTCCTGGGTTAAAAAATAATTTGATGGTAGGCAAGTAATAAAAAATGATAATAATAATAAACCATTATTCTGGATTTTTGAAAAAGTTTAAACCACTTTTCTCTTGGTAAAGATAATTTAGCTAAAATTTCTGAATGTGGGGAAAGGGATGCTTAGGTTGGCAGTACTCAGAATTGTGAGATAAATAAAAACTAGATAAAGACTCAAACTCTTCTAACATTTATTTTTTTTTAAGTAATGTTTATTTATTTTTGAAAGAAAGTCAGAGCACAAGGTGGGAGGGTCAAAGAGAGAGGGAAACTGAATTTGAAACAGGCTCCAGGCTCTGAGCTGTCAGCATAGAGCCTGATGCTGGGTTCGAACTCACAAACTGCGAGATCAAGACTTGTGTTGATATCAGATGCTTAACTGACTGAGTCACCCTGTCAAGTTCTTTTAACCTTTAAAAGCCATGTCCTGTTTTGAATAATATTGAAAATTTATATATCTTCTAAACAACTCCAAGAGCCCTGTACATCCCTTTCATTCTAGGAAGGATCTATATGTTCCTTTAATTCTCTGCCAAGAATTATCAATATCCAAGTCTATTTTCTGCACAGCCACTCCAGCAAAGACATTTGTTATTTATTTAATATCAGTTATACTGCAAAATGGTATGTATGTTGTTTTTGGATATATAATCATACAATCTCTGATCTGTAAATTTCCGGCATACATTGAGAATAAAATTCTTAGTGCAAAATTTGACTAGTGATTAACATATAGGATAGTGAACACTATACGTGGATGGAGTGAAGATATCAAAAAGGCTAAAAGATAATTATCAGCAAATTAAGATAATCTTCAAACTATATGTCAAGAGAAAAAATGTCACTTGATAGAAAGGTCCATTAGTTAGCAAATAATCTTCTAAATTGTCTTGGAAGATATTTTATTTTGGGGGTAAGTCTGAAATGGCACACAAAGAATAAAAAGATGTCTTTTTCTCATAGACTTTATTTGTTGAAAATAATTCAATGTCTTTCTCATTGCCATAAGCCTATTATTAGTGTATAAGGATTTATGGGTAATTCAGATATTTCTAACTACTATTGCTTACAGTTATCTGCATAAAGATTCCCCACCAAAAAAAATCTTTTTAAACATGTCATCCAATAATCCATGTATTTTTGAATATCATTCTCAGTCTAGGAATAAGAGATTCCTGTTTTCACTTACTTAAAACGTCTAGGAATTGTATTTAGGATTTGTTGTTGAGGAGCTACCAGGAGGTCTGTGTTTGGGGACTGGTAACTGTAGGAAAGTGTTTTGGGGGGTTGGGGGACTGTGGAGAAAAAGCAGTTTCTTAAACAGGTGGAAAGAAAATGCCAGTTTACAATAGGCTGAAGAACTCATGACAGTAGAGGGGTAATATAGTAAAGGCAGATTACTATTTTTGTGAAAGAGTTTTGTTCTTAGGAGAGACATGTGGTAGTGTCTTATGAGAAGGAGGCAGGGTAGAGGAAAGATTCTAGAGGATGGCAGAGAGAGGACTCAAGCACATCTGGGGGATAAGGGGATGAAGCCCCTGGGAACTGGAGATTGAAGGTCTGAGAGAGAAAGGGAGTCCATGGAAAGCGAAATCCTGATGGAGGAGAATAGGGTCTAGAGTTCAGATTCTTTGAGTGCTTCCCATAGATACTGGTTAAATACATGTGGTAAAACCACAGCAAGGAATACAATGGTATTAAGAGATGAATATATATATTTACAGTACATATTTAGGTAGTGTAGAATACAATATAAGATTTACATTTTATGGGGCCCCTTGTGGCTCAGTCAGTTAGGTGTCCAACTTCAGCTCAGGTCATGATCTCACAGTTTGTGGGTTTGAGCCCCACATCAGGCTCTGTGCTGACAGCTCAGAGCATGGAGCCTGCTTCAGATTCTGTGTTTTCCTCTCTCTCTCTCTCTCTCTCTCTCTCTCTGCCCATCCCCCACTTGTGCTCTTCTCTCTCTTTACATTTTATAATATACATGCATAGAAATGTTTGAAAGTATATTTAGCAATACATTAAAGTTGTTTTCAATGGATGTCAAAATTATAGATCTTTTGGCTTTTCTCATTTTGAGCAAGTCCATATTTAATTTTCCTTATAAATATATCATACTATAAGCGCACACGTGCACACACACACACACACACACACACACTTTTATACTCACAAAATGTGATTAACCAAAGAACAGATAAGTTTGATTTTTGTGAGAGCATATCTCAGCCTTGGATAGAGAGAGGGATCATTTTCTCTCTGGGATAAGCATGACCAAATTCTTATGAAGTATTATTTTTAAGGCAGAAGAAGTTATAGGGTTATTTTAAGGTAGAGGAGTAAAAATCTAAAGGTTTTCTTAACTGATAATGTCTTTGCCTTATACATTTATATGTCAGGATACCAAAGGGAAAGTCTGGAATGAATTTGATGACTTACATAAAATAGTAAAGGGTTGGAATTGTACCTGTGAGGCAGAAGAGACACCTTAGGATGAGTAGAGGTCTGTTGAGCAGCACTGAGGTGGGACATCGTCAGCATGATTATGGAATTTTCTCCCATGGCGCTTAGTAATCATGAACAGTGAAAAGGAAAGGTTTGGTTGCTCCAGGGCTGAGGTTTGAAAAGTAAATGTAGTTAACTCTCAAAGGAATGAGGAATGCAAATCAGAAAGGATAGAAAAGGAAGAGAAGCAAGGGATATGCTCAGCATGGAAGAAGAGAAGTGGGTAAAAAGCTTTAGATCATGACAAGGTCAAAGTACAGATTTATGGAGGACAGAGAATGAAGAGAGAGCAGCAGTCTCTGGACACTGGTATTTCAGGACCTAAGATTTCAGAGATCAAGTGGCATGTCCTGATAGTCATGTGAGTGTAGTAAAGGTCACATGAATGAATTAAAGTGATCAAGTCAGAGTGCTTTGTGGCTGACACTGAAGTCTCCTTGGAATATAGAAAGAGACAAAAAGAGAGTAGAAAAAAATGGCCAAAAATGTTCAGCAAAAGTGAGCAAAGTTCTAAGATAGAGATAAGAAGAGGGGTAGAATGTGAAGCAGTATGGCAGTTAAAAGAATTACAAGTAGAGGAACAAGATGCACCAAGTCCTAAAAAGAAGAAAGTGCTTGACTTGTTCAAGGGACTAAAATAAGTCCGGAAGAGCTGTAAACTGATTAGGTAAGAAGGGGGGAGATGAGGTTCAGAAGGTAGCAGGGGTCAGGTATGGGGGTCCCAATAGGATGGTTGAGATTTGTGGGTCATAAAAATTCAAAAACAGGGGAGTAACACGGTCTTATTTAGTTTAAGATTACATTAATTGCTGTTTGAAAACTTTGGAGAGAGCCAAAGGTGGCGACAGGAAGAAAAATAGTTGAAAGAGCCCAGGTCATAAATTGGTGGTGGCTGGATAGGCTGGTAGCAGTAGAATGGAAAAATTTGAGGCATGATGTAGAAGTAGAATTGACAGGATTTACTGATGGTTGGAAGATTCAAGGAAAAAGAAGAATCAAAGGTTCTGGACAGAGATGCCATTTATGAGATATAGAGACTGTGATGTGGGTAGGGAACTAGTTTGCAAGAGGTAAATCAAGAGTTCAGTTTGGAATCTCTCAAACTTTTGGGAGATCTGTTGATGTCAATGGAATGGCAGAAAAAAATACTGCGGTCTGGAGAAAGAATAATGGTAATTGTTAGCACTCACTGAGTGCTAGACCTTACAACTCCCTTTTTAAGGACAGTTAAAATACTGGCAAGAAAATAAGGGAAGTAACTATAGGAATATCAGGAATAAGTGACCAGGCACAGTCACTTCCTTTGCTCCCCATGATGACTCTTTAAGGTTATATGCATAAGGTCACATTCTGAATGCCAGACCTAGGAGTATAGGCTTTCCTAGAGAAACCAAGTTTTATTAATCAGGAATGACAGGATAAATGTGATATTTTACCATGATTAATTCAAGGACAGTGAGCAGGCTAAATTAAAAATAGGCTTGGTAGAATGAGTCAGAAAGCAAAGAGAGTAATTTGGGATCAAATACAATACTTAAGCTATGAATTCTTAAGATGTAATTTAGAATGTTATCAGTGACACTCACCTACAAGATTGCCAAGTATCATGTCTCTTGTGCGCTGCAATCATATCTAGCTGAAATGCTATGAGAAGCTAATATTCACTTCTCAACAGCTCCCAACAATTTCTTGATCATATTTTCCCAATATAAGTAGGTAATAACGGAATACCTCTCTTATACCTATTAAGCCATTATTTCCAATGACATTTCTTCTGTCTTTTCTGAAAACTTCCTGGAATGTGAAGGACTAGAATAGATATCTGTTTAGAACACTTTGTGTAAGAAAATTAAGAAAGAAATGGTGCTCATGAGTTGCTTGGTTACCACATAAAGAAATCTGAGAGTCATCTTTGACTCTGCCTGCTCATCAGTCCTTATATTTATTTAAATATCATGTCTTGTTGATTCTACCCCTAAAATGTCCTCAAATCCATCCAGCTCCTCCCAACTTTTATTATCACTATCCCAGCTTAGAATTTCATTTGTTGTCCTCATTGCACTTCTGGCTTCCAGGCCTAACTCATTTCACACTATTCTCATGACAAAATGTGCTCAAAATAGAAGATCTCAAATTCAAATAGCTATTAAGGCAGACAAGATATATAGGAGGGTGAAATGGGCCCAGGAGTGGTAAAACAATAGAGCAAGAGTGTGACTAAATGGCAAGTGGTCTCCATACTGGGAATAAAATAAGAAGTAGGGATTGAGCATACATCTCATCTAAGGGAAGAGGTACTCTTTAGCTGTTATGAATTGCTGCCATTCTAGAATGGGGGTGTAATGTTGGAAGATTGTTCCCCCCTTCCTTACAGATATTAGGAATCAAATTTTCTTAAGTAAAATATCACTTTTAAAATGTTAGAGAATTATTAAATTGAAATACATATATATGGGCTCTTGGTCAATTATGTTCCCTGTAATTGGCAGTTTGTGAAGCACATTCCATAGCTGTCACCCAGGTCAACACAGTGACTAAAGGAATTATATACACAAACCAGAGAGAGGATCTAAGGGTAACTGCTTTTTAAACTGCTTACTACTTGTTTCTATGTAGTCTTACATACCCCTTGGAAGCATATAAAGCAAAATACCTGAAAGTAGATCCCCACTTTCCCCTTCATCCTCCTCTGCATTATTCTGTGGCTTGGTCACAATTTTATTATTACACACAGCACACTGGATCATACTTGTTTACATGTTTACCTTCCCTGTTCTACTTTGAGCATCAATTCAAAATATCACAACTAAGTTATTCAATTCCTATGCCAGAATCATATAGTACCTATATGTGAAAAGAATTGGATACATTTTTGCATGAACTAAACTGACCTGCTTCCTCTGCCAAGAACACTTCTCTTCTTCTCTTGTTGAATTGCCATTGAAACATCAACATTCATCTCAAATGCTATCTGATATTTTCTCCAATTGCTTCAGGCAGATGTGATTGCCCTTTCCTCTGTGATTCCACATGACTTCATTCACATTGTGGGTAAGACCATAAAGTTATTTATATATGTGTCTATCTTCCTCTAAATTCTTAGCATCTGGAGAACAGGGGCCACACTATATTTGCATCTAGCTCTCAATCCAATCCCTGGTGACCGCAAAAGCTCAATAAATGACTGCTGAGTTAAACTAAATGGAAGAATACTTAAAATAATTTGTATGAATGAGCTAATAAGGAAAAGTTAGGTGAAGGGGCTTATTTGGTTTTAATGTAAGAAGGCTAAAGTTTGAGTTGCCTTAGTAATTCTACATTATTTATTTGAATACCTACAATGTGCTCAACATTGTGTCAGACTATGATAACAATGACAACAACAACAACAACAATAAAGAAGCTTATTTTCAAAAAGAGCTTACAGTCTAGTTGGGGAGATGTGCCGTATAAAGGAACAGTGTGAATATGGCAAATCTGTCTTTGGCTCTTCTTTCCCTGGACATTGTCAACAATCATGTTCCAAGTTCTGTTGATTCTGTCTCTTGAGTGCTTCTTATTTTCATCTATTATTTCTAGTCCCACTGCATCTATCCTAGTTAACTTCCTCATTTCCTATTTTCCAGGATATTGCAAAATGCCACGAATGATCGATCACTTTATCCACCATTTCTTTTGATTCATTGTATTTCGAAAGTGTAATTTTTCCCTGAAATCAACAATTTGCATGTTCTACTTTTTTCTCTTCCAAATCTTTGAAAACTACCAACTGTTAACAATCTTATTCTTTTCACTCTACTGAACCATGAAGATTTTTTGTTAAAATGTTAAAAGCCTCATATATATAGTGTTTAGTATTTCCTGGCAACATTGTAGGTGCTCACTTGTTACATCCATTTAACTCTCCTTTGAAATAACTTGGAAATAACCAATTGTAACTCTGACTAAACAAGCCTTCCATCTACACCCCTACCTCTACCTATACCAGTCTTGATGAAGCCAAAACAGATGGAGATGTGCACTTACTACCATCTATGGGCATCAATCACTGTCTTGGAATAGGTTAAGAAAACAGGCTCTATAATCACTCCTGATATGTTTAGATCCTAATTTCACCACTCCTTACTTGTCATTCTGAGCAATTCTCTGAAGTTCTCTCAATTATATTTATTCACTTGAAAAGAAAGGAATAATAATACCTATGGACTGGTTATAAACCAGGAGTACTCAAAGTGTTCTCAAGATTAAACATTTTTTACAATAATAAAATGTAATTGTTCTTTCTCCATGTGTTTACTTTTGCACTGATGGTACAAAAACAATGGTAGTAAAACTATTGGTACCTTAGCACAAATTATGGCAGCGGCACCAAAATGTACTAGTAATCATTGAATTCTTTATTAGCCATACACTCATAATGAAACAAAAATTAGTTTTACTTAAAAATATCTTTGATGAAACAGTGCAATTATTAAACTTAGTTATGAATTTATTTTTTTAAATCTTGACTTTTGAGTCCTAAAGTTGTGATATTCTGCATGACGAAATAAGAGAATTGCCTATACTGCATATAGTTTTATTAGGCAAAAAAAAAAAAAAAAAAAAAAAAAGACCATATGTTGGATTTGTTGCAAGCTAAGCTAACCACATTTTCATTGAATAACATGTTTACTTGAAAGAGTAATTGATAAATAAGCTACGATTATTTAGTCTTGGGTATTTGGCAAAATCTGTGTTTGAAAAATAATGAAGTGAACTTATTTCTTCAGGGAAAAATCGGATGGTATTTGTTGTCAATAATAAAATTCAAGTTTTCAAACAAATGTTAGAATTTAGAAACCTTGCATCCATCACTATGAGCAAGACAATTTTTCAAACTTTAAAGACTTTTCTGATGAGATGGGTGTTAATATTAACAAATAGGAATTTTTTGATATTGTATAATGAAATAGGTCAACATATGGAGGGTCTGTGTAAATCCATGATATTATAAACCCATATTTGTAGTAAAAATTCCATTTAAAGTATAAGACAGATGAATAAATTTCAGAGAAACAGTACAAAAAGTTTTGCAAAATGGTTTCAGATTTCATATTGCAATCAACCTTTAAAAAATTATCCTTTGTCAAGTTTTAGTGTAGCATCAAAGACTGTCCACAATTATTTGAAAATGCTATGAAATCATTTCACTTTTGTCCATTCATATATCTGTGAAATCATATTTTCTCATTTACTTCAACTAAAACAACATGCATATAGATTCAACACAGATGAAGACAACAGAATACAAATGTTAGATTAAGCAAGACATAAATGAAATTTGAAAAGTGTAAATTAATGTTAATCTTCCTGTTAATCCTTTTTGCTTTGAAAAACATGGCTATTTTTAATAAAAAGCTACTTATGTTTATACATAATAGATTACTGTTACTTATAAATTACTTAATATATATTTTAAAAATTCAGTTTTAATTTTTAATATAATACATACTCATAGAAAAAATTCATATACACACTACAGGAGTCTAATTTTGAGTGAAAAGGTCTTGAAACCAAAATGTTCATCAAGAACTGCTGTTGTAATCTGTTGGTGGGAATGCAAACTGGTGCAGCCACTCTGGAAAACAGTATGGAGGTTCCTCAAAAAATTAAAAATAGAACTACCCTACGACCCAGCAACAGAACTACTAAGAATTTACTAAAAGGATACAGGAGTGATGATCATAGGGGCACATGCACCCCAATGTTTAGGGCAGCACTTTCAACAATAGCCAAATTATGCAAAGAGCCTACATGTCCAACAACTGATCGATAAATAAAGAAGATGTGGTTTATATATGCAATGGAATATTACTTGGTAATTAGAAAGAATGAAATCCTGCCATTTGTAACAATGTAGATGGAACTGGAGGGTATTATGCTAAGTGAAATAAGTCAGTGAGGGAAAGACATATCATATGTTTTCACTCATGTGTGAAACTTGAGAAACTCAACAGAAGACCAAGGGGGAAGGGTAGGGGAAAAAAAAGTTTCAAAGAGACATGGAGGCAAACCATAAAAACTCTTAAATACAGAAAACAAACTTAAGGTTGATGGAGGGGGTTGGAGGAGAGGGGGAAATGAGTAATGAGCATTGAGGAGGGCACTTGGGGTGAGCAGAGGGTGTTCCATGTAAGCAATCCATCACAGAATCTACCCCCCAAACCAAGAGCACAGTGTATACACTGTATGTTAGCCAACTTGACAATAAATTACATTTAAAAACAAAAGAACTGCTGTTGTAAAAAGTCTATGAGATAATTCTCATAAAGAACTTAACATGGTACACTATAAGGACTCCAAAATTGCCAATAAGCCTATTACACACGAGGTGCTCAGTAAGTGCTGGCTAGTATTAGTAGCTTCTTGACACCCACTTGATTCCCATCTGTGAAAGAAGATTCAAAATGAAGTCAGCATTTCTAAGAGAGTCACTCAAAATAGAGTCAAAAGGATATAGAGGAAATAGGGCCCACACAAGTCTCCTGTTTCAATTCTCAAAACACCATGGACTTTTGACTTTTGTCAATTGCAACTGGAGTATCTCCTGAAACACCTCTTTCTACTTTGGACTGAAATAGAGATCATGAAAAATCTATTGGCTAAATAACCAATGTATGTATTACACAGTCAGTTTAAATTCTGCCAGCACCAATCATAATTCTATCAAAACAAGTTATATAACCTTGTGGCTTTTGCTTTATAAATGTGAACTCTATGCCTACAAGCAACTTAGAGGACACTTTTGATTTCAGTCGACACAGTGCCTCCCAGACTGCAATCTCTAGGACCCCGAAAAATACTATAGTTGCTTTAGAGCATCTTTTACTTGGTCAACACATACACTTTTCTTAGTATGAAAAAGTAAGGAGCTGAGAGGCAGCCAATTGCTCAAAGAGGAGAGGGAATAGGTGGGTCCATCATACTTAATGCTTATCAAATTAATAATACTATTCATCACCTTGTGACATAATATAAATGTCCAACTCATGAAGTGAAAGGAATTTCTACATGATGTGCTGTTCTGCAGCTGCACTGTGATTTTAAAAGCATATACAGGCTTCTCATTTGAAATCTGGAGCACAAGCTCCCCAAGGCCTAGTGTGAGTTCACATTCTTATACCAAGCATATCATTAGTCAAAGGCTTTTTAAAGCTAGGCTGAGGCCACAGTGAACATTTTTATTCTATGTGACATATATATATGGATGGTTAGCAATGATAAATATTAATTTTATTTAGTTTTAGACACTCCTATTTGCGGAGTCTGTGTCTTTTACTAAATAAACTTCATATATTGGGCCCCCTGGGTGGCTAAGTCAGTTAAGTGTCTGACTCTAACTCAGGTCACAATCTCATGGTTTCATGGGTTCAAGCCCCACGTCAGGTTCTGTGCTGATGGCGCAGAGCTTACTTGGCATTCTCTCTCTTTCCCTCTCTCTCTCTGCCCCTCCCCTGCTCACACTATCTCTGTCTCTCTTGAGATAAATAAATAAACTTTGAAAAATCATGAATAAATTTAAGAGTAGAGATAAGCATTCCTTTGGGTGAGGAGTCCAAAGTCCTTTCAGCCTACATTGTTACTGATCTCAAAATGTATTCATTGGTATCCAAACAACCATAACTTCGTATCACTGCCCATAAAACCTAGACCCAGGAAATAGATATTTTCTTGGAGCAAATGGACTCAGTGTTCCCTCACAGGTGTGTGTTGGGAGTGGGAGGTGTAAGTAGGGAAAGGTAAGCTGCAGGTACTCCATTCCCTTTGGGGTTACCTCGGCTTTCTTTGCAACCTTGAGGATTTGGGTTAATATCTAAATAGTACAGCTTTTGTAGGGGGCAAAATAATTTTAAGTCATGAATACTTGTTTCCTCTGGACTTCTTCTTGCTCCCTCACTAGGCCCCAGCCATCATGTCCCCATTTATGATCTTCTGACCATAAAAGTTCAAATTCAATTTCATTTCTTCCTTGGGGGTTTTGTGTTTGCTTTCATATTTCCTTCCAGGATTCTTATATCTTTGTTATTCTTCAGAAATCAGCTTATCTGTTACTACCTCAAAGGAGCCTTCCTTGACCACTAACAAACTCCTCTCCACCACCATTCTACAGCACTCTCCACCTACCACCCTGCTTTCTTCATACCATTTACCACATCTGAATTTATCCTGTTTCTTTGTTTATTTATTAATTGTTTGGCTCTCGCACTAAAGTGTAAGCTCCAAAAGGCAGGGACTCTTCTATTGTGTTCCCCACTATTCTGTATTCTCAGTTCCTAGGATAGGGCCAGGCATATACACAAACACTCAAGAAATACATGTTTAAGAAATGAGTAACTGGAGCTCTTGGGTGAATCAGTTGGTTATGCATTGGACTCGATTCGGTTCAGGTCATGGTCTCACGGTTTGTGAGATAGAGACCTGTGTCAGGCTCTGCACTGACTGCTCGGAGCCTGCTTTGGATTCTCTCTACCCATCCCTCCCCCTGTTCATATGGGTGCTCTCTCTCTCTCTCTCTCTCTCGCTCTCTCTCTCTTTCTCTCAAAACCAAACCAAACACTTAAAAAAAAAAAAGAAATGAGTAATTCAAGCAATCAATCAGACACTGTAATACAGTTGGAAGAGTACAAGTTTTAGAGCTGATAGACCTGGTTGATTCCTGACTTTACTTACTAAGTGTGTAACTTTGGGCTAGTTCCATAATTCCTCTGGGTTTTAGTTTACTCATTTCAAAACAGTGATTGTTAAACTGTTGCAAGGAATATTTTCATGTGTAAAGGCATCTAATATGTCTGACACATAAAGTGTACTCAATAAAAATTCTATCCTTCCCCAGTCAATCTAGATACTGACTATGACAAGTAATGTTCAGTCCTTGACACCACAGAATTTACTGTCTTGTGGGGAAACAGGACATACAGACATAAAATGACACTGAATGTCAGTATTTGTTAAGTATTGAAGGAATGCCAGAGGGAGAAAAGCAACTTCCATTGGCTCCCTATTGCATAGACAATAAGGTCCAACTTCATTTAGCATAGAATTTATGGCATTTCATGACTGGACTCCATCTTGCATTTAACTCTCATTTCTCACTATTTCTTCCAGTTAGGAACCACCCTGATCAACTCTACTGCTCACTTTAGTTTTTAAGGAGATGGTCGTGAGAAACCTTGTAGCTTTGCCTGCTGGCTCTCCCTCTCCTTATATTTGAATTTTGCCAACCCCAGGGCCTGGAGCCATTGCCATTTGCTCTGGGAAGTGATCTTACATCAATCCACTCCTCACAGTTGAAAGCAATTATTCCCTCTTCTAAGGTCCCAGAGCAGGTGGCTAGCCTCCTTCTTAAGCACTTTTCAGTCTCTACTTTGTGTTCGGAATGTGTGTGCATACATACATACGTACATACATACATAGACATAGACATATTTGTTAGTCTTGCCTTCATGAACATGAGGTCAATAATTGTTTCTGATTTATCTTTGTCATCCCACATCATAGATGTCCCCAAAATAGTTAGAGATAGTGAGATAATGAATGGTTGAATTAAAAATGAAGAAAAAAGAAGTAAGTAGGAGACTTGGTTTTCTACTGGGGTCGTTCAGTTTAAGACTGTGCTTTTCTACATAGATTATGTCTGGTTTACAGTGTTACAGATTAGGGAGGGCAAGTGGTTATTATATGTTGTGCCAATCCCAATGAATGGACTATGAAGCCTTCCTTCCTAGAGCACTGAGTTGAAAAAGATTTTAAAGTATAATACTCATGCTGGCATGGCAAAGTCCATGCCATGCTATTTGCATGGTGCAATCCATATTACCTTTTATCGGCCAGCTTCTTAGTAATTTTTACTCTTTATTTTTAAAGTTTATTTAATTATTTTGATAGACAGAGAGAGAAAATCCCAAGCAGGCTCCACAAAGTCAGCACGGAGTGCAACTTGGGGCTTGAACTCACAAGCTTCAGATCATGATCTGAGCTGAAACCAAAGTGGGATGCTTAACTGACTGTGCTACCCAGGCATCCTTCATAACATGTACTGTAACATATTGTTTTTATCAGAGCTTTTTGAGAACCAAGTCCTGTCTTACAAAGTGCTGAACATAACAGTTCCCTTAGTTTTTAAATAATGTTTAACTTTCTCTGTTCTGCCCACAGAAACCCTTGGTGATCTGTCCTTACTTTCTTCTTGTCCTATCTCCCTTCATTCCTCCTCTCTCCCTCTCTTTGTATACTCTCCCAAATACAACCAGGCCTTTTCCATCTCCATGCCTTCTCCCCAGCCCTATTCACCTATACTCAGCTGAAGCATCATCCTTCCTGTAAAGCTTGTGTGATTCACCAGTTGGGTTTAGGTGGTAGGCTTTTCTTGTGCTCCCAGAGCACATTAATCTTGCTTTTGCTGCCAGTTACATTGTATCATAAACCCTGGCTTCATAGGGAGGGAACTATATCAGTAATTTTACTTATGGACACATGGTAAATATGCAATAAGTATTTGTTGAATAAGTGAATAAATCAGAGCTTTATTTTTTTATCGATCATTATTATGTTAAGCACTTTATGAGCTTTATCTTAGTTATTCCTTAAAATAGTCTATTTACATATCTGTTCATTTTTTGTATTATACCAGTTACAAAAGATTAGTCAGTTTACCTTTTGAAGAAGAAGAAGAAAAAAAACCTCATTTACCCTCCTGCTGTATCGAGATGTGCACTAGAATAATAGTTTGCACAACAGAAGCCTGAAGGAACTAATTCACCTCCCTGGTTTCCCCATAACTCCCTAATCACAGGCAGAATCCAATCAGACTTAAAAAGAAAATGAGGCTTGAAATCTACTTCATAGTCCTCTTAGAGTCTGTTCGCATCTATTAGAATGAAGTTCTGCCTAAATCATTTTTCTCTAAAGAGCTCATATTTGACTAAGGATTTTAGAGCACAATATAAAATATTTAATTCTCAGTATCAATTCTAGAATATATCTACATCTGAAGGTAAAGTCAATAAACTAAACTGGAGAGCAACAGGGAGGTATATATTTCTTTAGAAGGTACTTAACTAGAATATAAAAAAATCTCTTTGGTTCTTATCCTTTTAAAAGCAGAAGCAGAAAGGCAGGGTGTTTACTGTCTCCTATTTTGCAGTGGAAATAAATTTTATTTTTATGATTCAGGCGACAAAAAGATATTTTCCATTCACTTCTTTGATTCCCTAAAATATTTTGCAGACAAGAAAGTCCAAGGGTATGTAGAGCTGACAACAGAAAAACAAAAACAAAAACACAAAAGTTGGTCTTTCATTGTACTTCGGGCAGGTTAATAATTCTCATTGAGGCATAAATATGACTTGCCACATTCTGCCACATTCAGTTCTTTGTGAATATACTTCAAAAGCACTATGTGTTTATAAAGTCCTCTAATATCTGCCACATCACAATAAATGATGAACCAACTTCCAGAATATTGGCTTTGACCTCAAGCAAATTATGCAATGATGCTTCCTTGAAAGTCTGTGTGCACACAGCTCCTTTCTCCCAGAAGATACATCTAGCAGATGGCAAAAGTGACAACCTCAAGAAAAAATGAACGCTGAGTTGAAAACAGTAGCCTCTTTAGAAGGTCAGGGCACAAATCTCTCATAACAAAGCACAGCACAGCATTTTAGAGAGAACCTTATTATCCAAATGCCATCATTTCACAGCATTTAATGTTGGATGGGTGGTACGTTTGCCTAAGGGTATATTGCCCTCATCCCAGGATGAGGAAAATGATTTTAACTACCATGGCAGAACAGGGGCAGTTAAGGCCATATGCAGATAAAAGTTTTAGGATGCTAGTATCAAATTATATATGTATGTATGAATTCATATTCATTTCATAAATTTCATATAAACACACATATATATTCATATGTATGCATGTATATGCATTATACACACACATATACACAAACCACAATGAAATACAGTCTCATGGATAACCCATTGAAATGCCACCTTGGGGCGTCTTAGAAGACTTCCCCCAAAAGGCACTAGTGGAGTTTTTTACATAGGTGAAACATTTTTCTATAATTACTTCTCATGGCAAGTCTGGAAAGTTCCCATTTGTAAGTCAGAGTGTCCTGGACATCTATATGAAAAACAGATTTTCAATTGTAGGTTAGAACATTCATTCATTCTTCCATTTGCTCATTTAACAATACTAAACTTATACTATAAATCAGGGTTGTATTTGGTATTTAGCTGACAGTCATATCTAGAATTAATTTAGGAAATATTAAAGAGGTTACACACAAAAAAACCTTTTTTTTTGAAGACATGCCCTATTTCTACTTAATTTTTACCCAGCTCAAACAAGCGCATAAAACAAGTTTAATAAAATAATTTTAATAGAACAAACTCTAAGCTTTTCATTTCTTAAAAATGCTCACGAGAAGTACATGAATCTTTTTACATTTTGCTTAAAGCATCTTAGAAGGTCACCTTTTAACAAGGCTTTACTTAGAACCTAAAGGATCATTTATTGGAAACTGTAGGTGTGGTTATGGACAAATCCAAGTGCAATGAAAGAAAAGAGAATTCATCTATTATCAAAAACCTCCTTCTGACTTTGTACTGGAACATTTGTTTCCTTTTGTGAGTAGGATATAGGCAGTGTAATTTCCACTAACTGCTTTTTTTTTTTTTTGGCTGGCAGAGGAGGACTAGGAAGAGAATTGGCTGGATGCCTGAATTTATTTCCGTTTCAATTCATCTAAAGACAAAGGCAAGAATTACCCAGTCTTTGGGTGAGGTGGATTCCTTTTTACTCCTTGAAAAAGTAAATAATTTTCAAATGTGCCTAATATCTACAGGCTTATCTGACAATCTCTCTCCTATTTGTAAACCTTCTCCACTGCTCAGAAATTTCACTATGTTAAAAGATTTTTACACTCACATATCAAAATGTAACTTGAAAATAGGTAAACTATTTCCAAATGATATAGAAGTGGGTACTTCAGTGACTCTAGAAAGCTGATAATTTTGTATAACTCATTTATTTCCTTTAATCCTATGAGGGAAAAAAGAGTATTTGATTGTGTAGGTATTTGATTATGTAGGGACCTATTGATTAATATGCATTCTTTAAAGTAGTTCCTCATAATGGCTCTGAGAAAGGTTTGTACTGGGGCACCTGGGTGGCTCAGTGGGTTAAGCATCTGACTTCGGCTCAGGTCATGATCTCACGGTTCGTGGGCTCAAGCCCCTCACCCGGCTCTGCGCTGACAGCTAGCTCAGAGCCTGCATCCTGTCTTCGGGTTCTGTGTCTCCCTCTCTCTCTGACCCTCCCCTGCCCACACTGTTTCCCTCTGTCTCTCAAAAATAAATAAAAACCATAAAAAAAAGGTTGTACTGTATCTCTACATTAAAGATAAGGGGGAAAAATGGTCCAGTTAAATTAAGTGGTGGTATAAACAGACTTACATGGCGGGTCCGTGAGGAAGGTGGGTAAGAATGCTGGCTGATAGATACTGAGCCTGAAACCTTTTGGGCTTCAAAGATCAAACATGTTTTCTAGGTTAACAGTTAATGGAAGAGTCCATACGGGGTGGCTTGCATTAGGTCAGTACTTTGCACCCGGCCAGCAAATTTTTATTATGGCCAGTTAGCAAAATAGAGCCAAAGGCATAAAAGGAAGTTAAGATGGTCAGGCTATGCAGATGCCAAAGTAAAAATTTTGCACTGTGTTTAGCATAATATACATCCTTTTATTAGTTTTTGGTTCCCGGTCTTCCAAATAACTACATCATCACATTTGGTTGCCCTGTGTATGGTGCTGGTGGTCAGTTAGGGATTCACATGGCAACAATGAGTTTCAATGATCAGTATTCCTCTGGTTGCTTATGTTTGCTTCTACTCCACCTGAACTCTGGTTCATTCATTTATTCACTTACTAACTTATTTGTTTAACAAATATTGAGTATCTACTCTTTGGCAATAGGTGATGTGCTAGATGTACAGGGGGAAATAACAGGAACATTTCGATTTCGTGGGGTCCTCATTAATCAAAAAAAGTTTTATGGATGAAATCATTCAAAGCTATAATCTTACACAAGTTACTTAACTTCTCTGAGTCTCAGTTTCCTTATCTGTAGGTTGGGGTTAATGATATTTTTCTTTTGGGGCTATTGTGTTTGTGTCTTACTCATAGTTGCATACCCTAACTTCTTGGTATTTGTGGGGACTAATGTTCATTACAGAGTCAGTGTATGCGGCAAAGGATGAAGACACTTAATGGTGGGACACATTAAAAGGTAGCTAATATTACAAACAATATTCATTCTCCTCCTGTTGTAGATGTTTTCAGCAGTAAGTGTGATAACTTCTGTTTGGCTTTGCACTTTTCTGCACTTATTTTTAAAAGCCACTCATGCAAATTTCCATATTACATCTTTAAATAATGTTGAGAGAGCGGGACTTATTAGCTCCATTTTCCAAGTGAAGATGTAGAAACTCAGAGAGACTGACTTTATTCAAACTAAGATAGTCAATCAGTAGTAAAAATAATTCTTGAGCCAAGATTTTCTCGTTGGAAATTTGGTACATGAAGAATGTCTGAGGAGAGGACATTGCGATGTCCCACAAAGCTACAGAGTCATAAATCAACAGATGACCAGGGATGCCTCTGTTTACTGAGAATTTTGCTCGTAATTTTGTCCAAAGAACCATGTGATCCAAGAACTCACAAATCTAAATCCACTGCATACCAGACAGTACACATTGAAACCCCATGATACTAGGACATTTATAATAGATTTCAAGACTGTATTTTGGGGCATACAGAACTAATTTAAGCACATACTAGGGGCTCATTTGTGAGCATAAACTACTGTTCTTTTAACCAAAGCAGTTCTCCGATGTATTGCTTAAATGAGGTAGCATCAACCCTAAAATTAAATTGAGGGTGTTTCATAATATTGTGGGAGAGACAGAGACTAAAAACACCCCCACACATGTTAATTTATAAGGAGGAGGAGAAAGCAATTAATTTATCTACCTAAGGAGACAAGAAGAATTATGGTTTTCAAATCTAGGCACTTTGAAAAAGGGCTATTAAAAAATAGACAATGATGAAAAAAAGAAAAAAATGGGATATTGAAGGAACAATGTAACATTTCCTTGGATAAGACTTTGGGACTTGGATTGTACTAGGGGCTCTCTGTAATAAAGAACATGATTTTTGGCACCAGACTTTGCACTCCTTTTTATTTCTTACTAAATGTATCATTGGTAAGATATTTACTGGCTCTTGAGTAAGTTTTGATGTGTGTAGTGGCTATATGTAATAGTACCTATCTCACAGAGTTTTTGTGATGATTAAAAATAGTTAAAATACATAAAGTATCTGCAACAGGCACTTCACATAGTAGGCATACAATAAATTATGCCTGGTTTATATTGATAACTTCATACAATAAGTGAAAGAAACATTACCTTGAGTTATCAGATCTTGGTAAGAGGTTCTTATACTATGTGTTTTCTTCAAAAAATATTAGGGTAAAAGTCCATTTTGATCCTTGTCTATGTTGCCCTGGACAATCATATCACATGATCACTCATGATCCCTTATCAACTCTGGGTCATCCAGAGCTAGACCCTGGAATCATACTATAAAGCTTCTGTTGCAGATTTAGTTCTTGTAGTGAGTTTGGACTCTAAGCTCCTGTGTTTGGGGTACAGGGGGCCCTGATTAGAATCAACCCAATTGTGCAGTGACTCTTGTTCAGAGGCTCTAGTGTGAATGCTAGCCTCCTATTTCAGGTAAGTCTAAAATGTATTAAGCTACCAATATCTAAAGCCCTTCTTTTGCCTGAAATAGAGACCCAAGAGGCAACTAAATGGATACAGAGAGAGGCTATTTTACATCTTACTATATCTTTCCTGAAGACTACTACTGTGAACACTCCATAAGCTGGTTTACTTTCCACATCATCAGACATTTGAGAAATTATTTTCTGAGGTTGAAGCATGCATTCTGATTAGTGTAAAGTTCACAACATGGTTTCAAATGTATTCTACTTACTGAAAAGCAAGCCAGGAATTGCCAATGTTATGTTTTGTGACTCATGAATATACAAAGAAATTCTGCTTTAGAATTATTATTTTACAATATTGAATTTAGCAAACTATTATTCAAAAGAACTCTCTCCTAAAAAAAA
>NC_043710.1:64510261-64528880 GCF_006229205.1 Suricata suricatta
GAATGAGGTGACCCCAAGCAGGCATTTATAAATAATCAACCTAAGCCAAGATCATTTAGAAGATGTGGTTACAATGCTGAGGATCTCTGGAGTCAGCAAGTTCTAAGATGGGGGTAAGTACACCACAGAGGATTAGTGGGCTCTCACAATACCCGAAACATAGACCACAAGTTCTTCAGCTACAGGCACAGATGCCAGCAGGATGTCCAATGGCCAGGAGACACAGAGAAACAGGCACAGCAAGCAGCAAAGGCTCAGAGGACAGTACAAAAAACCACATGCAAAGCAGCTACAAGTTCCCATCATCCTGAGGACATATAAGATTTCTTCTACTTCTGGGTGGTCTGCCCAAATGGCCATGGAAGTGCATCAATATTTAAGCAATAGCTCTGACTGGGGTGCCTGTGTGGCTCCATCGGTTAAGCAGCCTCCTTTGGCTCAGGTCATGATCTCATGGTTCATGAATTCAAGCCCCACATTGGGCTCTGTGCTGACACCTCAGAGCCTGGAGCCTGTTTCAAATTCTGTGTCTCCTTCTCTCTCTGCCCCTTCCCCACTCATGATCCGTCTCTCTCTGTCTCAAAAATAAATAAACTATTAAAAAATAAAAAAAGAAACAGCTCTGATAACAAGTTTGTGCTGTGAAATCAATTATTTATTGATATGATTATTAAATAATATATTGAAAAAGACTTCTTTGAATTGGAAGAAACTGAGATACCTTTAATGGAAAGAATAAGATTTTCCTTTATTTTGATAAACAGGATAAAATCATCTGCTTATATAAAGTATACTGTGTTTTGACTTTTCCATCTCTGTGAATATACAAATCCATTTTAATAAATGATGTGGAGGGAAATGTCACCAAGAGTTGCAGTGCGACTCACTGGGTATAGAAATCATAGTAGGGGGGTTTGAGGAGTGACAAGAAGATGAGGTAATGGAGGCGGCAGCAAAAATATAGGTGTGAGGGCTCTGTAGAGTTAAAATGGTTACATGGTGGTAGGGGTGAAAGTATTCCAGTTATGTTGGTAAATAACCAACTATGTTTAAACGTTGATGGGAGAGATCAAGAAAGATAATGAAAATTCAAACAAAGGAAGGAAATTGATGGGTATGCACAAGAGAAATACAATAGGATAAAAATACAGGGCCACATTGAACTGATTTCAGGGAGAGGATGGCCTTTTTAAACACAATATAAAAGGAAGGCAACTACACAAGAAATACTAACAGAGTTGACTACTTATATGCATCAGAAATCATCTGATACAAAATTTAAAAGATAAAATATAGATGGCTTTAATATATAACAGAATTTAAAAACTCAATAAGAAAATGTGTCAGCATGTGAGTTAAACAATGGACCAGAGACATCACTGGTAATTCAGGAAAAAAAAAATGCAATTCAATCAGTAGACTTATAACACTATGTTCAACCTCCTTAGTAATCAAATGCAAATTAAAACAATAAGAAACAATCTTGCCTATTAAATTGGCAAACATAAAAATGAGACCATCTGTTTATTTCCTTTGCAATACTTAAAAGAGTTTATAACTATTTTCTATACTAGTCTGTTCATTTAGTCTCTTATTGGCCCATTAAACTGGACATTTAAAAAGGTGGTAAAAAGTCTGTCTAGCTAACTTTTATATTTTCAATTCTTTGTACAATACTAGGCATGTTGAATGAATGAAGGAATGAATGAATGACGGTGAGGCAGCAAGGCCCCTGCATATTGTGCTGAAGGGAGCAGAAGGCGGTATAGGCTACCCGGAGTTAAGCTTGAAAATATCTAACAGAGGCCAATGCTTTATATTCTTCAAACTAGCAGTTACATTTTTAAGGATTTATCTACAATAAACACTCAATATGTACAAATTTAGGATGACGATATTCACCAAAGAGTTATCCATATTGTGATTATAAGTTAATGGTTTAAATGTCCAGTGATAAATACCCAACTAAATAAATTATGGTTACATAAAATTAATTATATACTAAACCATTAGAATTAATATTTTAGAAACATCTTTTAGGTTTTGAAAAATGCTCAAATATACCACTAAGAAAATTACATTTAAAATATTACACATGATATAACCTGCTAAAAAACTTTAGATGCATAAAGTGACTGAAAATAACAGAGAAGACTTTATTTTCTTTTTTTCATGTTTTTCAAAATTTCTACATGGAACATGAAAAAATATTTTTAAAATAGCTTAAGAATTCCTTCCAGAACTCTTTGGAACTTAAAAAAAAAAAACAGCCTAAATTTCTTCCCATCATGTCTGGAGGAAAGAAAACTGATGCTCTATTTTTATAAATCTCAAATCATTCCTAATTACTCTGATTTTTAATTCTAACCTTTAGCAACATTTGTACACACAGAGCTTTCCTAGATTTATAGAACTATACATATTTTATACTTATTCTTTAAAAATTTGTTTTTAGAATTATCTTTTAATAGTTACTTAAGTCTAACAGTATATTTAAGCCAAACTTAAAACTGAAGAGAATCTTCATCTAAAGGATTTAAGGGAGCTATAAAAATTTAATGTACTCATATTAATTATAGAACTTAGTTGCAGTCTCAAAATAAAATTGTGTATTTTTTAATGCCTCCTGTGGCCTTTATTAGTTAATAGAGTACTTTTAGTTTTGTAGTAAGTCATTTGTGCTATTTGTATTGCAATAAAGCCTCTCTGTTTACAAAGTTTCCCTTTTCAGAAGATCAACCACTTTTATTTCTGTTTCCAGTTCTTTTCTAGAACAAGTACCCTAGTGCATACGCACAGGTGTTTTTAATGCATATTTCTAGTGTGGCATTGACAGATTTTGGCATTGATTGATTGAAGTGGCAATGACTGTTAAGCAGGGCTTGGATATTTTGTTTGGAGAATGCCATTTTCCCACTAAAATGCATGGTAGGTTGCATTTTTCTGGTGCTCTAATCCTGATATCATTTCCTCCACAAAATCCATAGCTTTTCTCATTTTGTCTGATGGTTCATGGGGGCAGCAGGACTAGTTCAAACCATTCTCTCATTTGTGTGCCTAGATCTACCTGTGGTGATTATGAGGCAAGGTAACCAACAAAATATGCATATTATAGATTGAATAATAGGGCACACAGCCTCTGGTTTCCTTAATTATTGATGGAACTGTAAGAGTCTAGTCTGAACACCTAGAAACATACAGAACAAATAGGGACAATCGTAAATGTTGGCTCACTTCATGGATGGTGGAGTAAATGAATAGCAGTGGATAGTTCTAGGAAGTGGAAAGTGAGTGATAGAAGAGGGGTGGTTTGGAAATTCCAAAAGATTCTCATATTTTCCCCTGGGTCTCCCATGCAAGTACTAACGAGGCCCGACCCTGCTTAGCTTCCAAGATCAGACGAGATTCCCCTGAGTCTCAATAGGGTTGTATCAGGCCCCATGTTAGAGCTTGATGTTAACAATTTTACATACATGATTTAATATGCTTTTTATAAGAACTGTGTGGAGTGGGCATCATTATTCTCCCCATTTTAGACATGGTGAAACTGAGGGACAGAGAGGATGAGTGAGTGGCTGCTGGAACTTGAATCTATACTACCTGACTTCAGGGAGTATGCAAACCATAACCCTAATGGCTTACAGGGGAGCTCCAAAAGATGAAGCCAGTTTTTAAGACTAGGATGGAACACAGCAGGGTACCCACTTCTGATACAGATTCCCATATTCCCTAGTGACCGAAAGGCTCCCATTCATATTAGGTTCTGAACTACCAACTTTTCTAATCCTGCTTCTGCTAAGGGTCTATGTGGTTGGGACACCTGGGTGGCTCAGTTGCTTAAGTATCTGACTTCAGCTCAGGTCATGGTCTCACAGTTTGTGAGTTCAAGCCTCATGTTGGGCTCTGTGCTGACAGCTCAGAACCTAAATCCTGCTTCAGACTCTGTGTTTCCCTCTCTCTCTGCCCCTCCCCCAATCATGCTGTCTCCCTTGAAAATAAACAAACATTAAAAAAAAAGCTCTAGGGGACCTTTCATCCCTCAAATAATTGTTTTATTTATTATTACTTGAATACCATAGAACTGACCAGTATTCATGGTTTTACTCCTCAGGCCAGTGGTCTGAAATGCCTTTTTCTGATGACTTATCCCATTTATGCAATAGAGCAAATTTCATTGCTACTGCACAGCCTTACTGTAATTCCCTAATCCTGTTCAACAGTTCCCTTTTCTGAACACCTAAAATTCTATACCAACACTTATTTTGAAATTCACATACGCCATCTTGTGTTACCTTGCAGCAATATAAAATACGTATATAATATAAATTAGAGACACAGTACAAATGGTATAGAGAATTAACGTAAAACATGAGTTTATGTATCTGTCCTTTCAGATTAGGTCATGGACACCTGGAAAGCTGGTGCCCAATCAGTTATGTCTTCTCCTCCCAACAACCCAGGGAAGTGGCCCAGCACATATTATATGCCCAATGTCCTCACTGTTTCACTACTACATTAATTATAAATAACAATAACAAAAACCACAAAGTAATAGGCAGTGCCATGACACTTTATACGTGCTACGTGGCACACTTAGCATTTTGTCTGCATTATCTCACTGATTCCTCACAATAATCCCATGAGCTACCAACATATGAGGAAACAAACACACAGAAGGTTAAGTAAGTTGCCCCAAGGTCATACATCATAGAGTGAGCTGTTCTCACTAATTTTGAGAAAAGATAGCTTCTTCTTCCATAAAAGTGCTATAATGTTAACATATGATAGGCTTTCATCACTGTTTTTAAATGAGTTAATGAATAGTTTTTAAGTTTCTTAGTTTTATTTTTCCAAGTTGGGAAATGTCAATAGACTTATGTCACATAGGCAAAAAACTATTTAGTGTCCTCAACTATTTTAAGAGTATTAAGCAGTCCTGTCACCCAAGTATTTGAGAAGCATGACTTGTCTGAGACAATCTGGCCTCCTAATTTCTTTCTTGTCTCATTTTATACCACTTGCCACCTTGCAGTCTCTGACCACTCATCTGTTCTTAGAAAATTCCAGTCTCCCTTGACCCTCAGTTATTTTGCACTTGCTATTCTTGCTGACCATTTGCAGGGCTTAGCCCCTACTTATAAGTCTTTGCTCAAATGCCATCTTTTCAAGGAGGTCCTGACTGTATCACTTAAAAATTTCAACTTCTCCCATTCCGTACCTTCTTTCTTTATTTTTCTCCTGAGCGCTTTTTTGCTAAGGCTGCCATAGCAAAGCACCACAAATTGGGTGACTTAACAGAAATTTATTATCTCTTAGTTCTGGAGGCTGGAAGTTTGAGATCAAGGTGTTGGCAAGGTGGATTCCTTCTGAGGACTGAGAGGGAGAATCTCTTCCTTGCTTCTCTCCTAGTTTCCGATAGTCTGACATTCCTTGTTTTCTGGAGGCATCACCCTACTGTCTGTCTTTATCTACACATGGTGGGGTGTGTGTGTGTGTGTGTGTGTGTGTGTGTGTGTGTGTGTGGTGTCTAAGGACACCAGTCATATTAAATCAGGGTCTATCTTAATGAACTCATCTTTACATGATCATCATGTAAAGCCCCTATTTTCAAATGAGATCACGTTCATAGTCACTGAGGTTTAGGACTACATCATCATTCTGAAGGAAAGAGGGAGACACAGTTCAAGACAAAATACTCTTAACATATTCTAACATACTGTAAAACCTCTGTTTACTTGTTTATTGTGATGTTTGTTCCATGGAGCCATGAATATTTTGCTTATTCACTATTATATCCCCAGGGCATGAAACTATGCCAGCACATTGTAGGTACTTTAAAAATGTGTGGACTTTAAAAAAATGAATTAACTACAGTCATTTGGTGGGAGCAGAGAACTGGATAGGCAGGAGGAGGGTATAAGATAATGTTATAAGTATAGAGATTCGGATCAAAGAAGACCTTGTGTTATTGATACATTTAAAAATCTGTCTAGTTAGTTACAGCCTATGTCTGCTTATAGAAAAGCTATCTGGAGGCACATGGGTAGTTCAGTCAGTTAAGTGTCTGGCTTTGGCTCAGGTCATGATCTCACAGTTCGTGGGTTCGAGCCCTGCATCGAGCTCTGTGCTGACAGCTCAGAGCCTGGAGCCTGTTTCTGATTCTGTGTCTCCCTCTCTCTCCCTGACCCTCCCTTGCTCGCACTTTCTCTCAAAAATAAATATAAAAACATTAAAAAAAGCTATCTGGCTTTACTGTGTGCTAAATGCTGTCACTGTATGTTCTATTTATTGGAACATTTCTCCTGCTAATTCACTGAATTTTAGTAATGAGGCACTTTTACATTATTGATTTCTCATACAATTCTATTTTTTCCCACAGTCTATTCATTTATTACCACTTACAGATTTCAAAACAGCTGTACCATTTAGGGGTTTAGTAGGACCAAAAACAACTCTTCCTGATAGAAATATAGATAATTATATATGACCAGATAAATACAACTGTTCTCATTTTCTCTTTCTCCCTCAGATTCCTTCTTAATTTTGTCAGTCTGCCCTGGAATTGACCCCAATATATTCAAGTCCCCCCCCCACTTTGGTTGCACCATTAGTTAAGAAATTTTAGTTTTCAGCTAACTGGATCAATCAGACATCGAGGGGCCATATCCACCTGAAATAATCAACTGAGGCTGTCCAGGGAGTAAACCAGAAACCATGAGGGGAATGCAAGCAGCAGTATTTTAAGTTGGGCAAACGTGTGTGGGTTTTAGAAATACTTCTCCCAACTTCAGAGTTCCACATACGATTTAAAAAATCATTCACCTCCTTTTGGCTTGTTCTGTTAGAGACTTCTAAAAGCTGTCAATTAGTGTTCTTAAAAGCAGTCTTTTTATTTTAGCTTAATGACCCTGAACGCAACCAAAGTCATTCAGTCTCTGGCAGATGAAAATGAAGTGAGAAAGTACACCCTCTGGGTCGGGAGGAAGTGGTTCTGGGACCTGAAAATCAGGTTTTCTTTAACGGATTTTTTTTTTCCAAAATGACTGCAGAAAAAATATTTAAATGCAATACAACAGACTTGGTCCTTCAGGCTCAGAAGAAAACTTTTACATTTGGGAAGGACTAAGAGGTCATATAACTGAATCTTTATATATTTATAGACTAGGACACCCAGGATCAAAGAGTGAAGTGATTTCTCTAAGGTCCTTTGGCTTTGAGAGTGGCAAATGGAAGAAACTCTGGTACCTAGGAGGACATTTGTGAAAGGCTTTAGCCTACAATATGATTTTTCCAAAATGGTTTCAATTTCAATGATATGGTAAACTGTCCAGATCCCAAATTCCAATACCTAAGCTATATGTCTCAGTATCTTTTGAATTTGAACACTATACATGATTTCACTGTCAAACGATGTATTACAAAGAAAGAGTGCATGAGGGGAGCCAGCTTACCTGTCATGGCAGGTAGAGGGGCATACGGTAGGACACAGAGTTTACAGCTGCCTTTCCTGAGAAGGTAAACTATGTGCCCCAAAGTTCATTTTTCCTACAGATATTTGTAGTCTTTTCACATTCTGCTACAGGAAAAACTGAGGGGATAATCCCAACCTCAACTGTAAGTATTAAAGGGAGTAAGAGCTATACTTTGTGATCATAGAGACTTACATATGAATTTTATGCATGCATTCTTCCCCCCCAAGAAATTTCTTAAATTGAGTAACCTGTGAATTATATTTTTAAAAATATAAGGATATTTCCAGAAATATCTTTCTCCATTCCAAAGCTTAGAACTTTCATAAAATTATTAACATAAAGAATACAGAATTTAGTACTATATTAAATATTTAACACTCTCACAAATTCTAACAAAAATTACCAATATAATATTTAGTACTATACTAAGCACTTCATAATTTCACAAAAGTAATAGCTTACAAAGCTATTACCCAGCTCTATTAATTACTAAAATCATGTTCTGGAAATAGCACAGATGAGTACATTCCATGACACACAAAACAGCAGGACCAGACCAACCTATCACAATCTCAAAGAAGGGCAGTATGAATCCAAAACTCTATTCTAAACACAAGTTAAATTCTTAAAAATATTTCAAAATGAGTCAACCTATGACAGTCTTAAAAATATCATCGCAACATTTTTATTCTATATAGGAAGACAAGTTAAATACTCACTAATCCCCTAGGAAACAAGAGAAAAATCACACCTTCACCAACACCTACAATAGGCAAAGATTTATTTTAGGTATTGCCAAGGATACAAAGAAATACAGAGCATAGTTGCTATACAGGGCAATCCCTACTCTGTAATAGCTTATCAGACATGTACAAGTAAAAAAGTAGTTATGTATATTTACTAGGATGATTACTCCTAAGCAACTACTAGGGTAAAGCAATCATAAACCATTGTTTCTCTAGTATTCCATTTGTGTCCTGCTTGTGACCTGAATGGCTATTACAGTAGGGAAAGAGAAACACAAAACACTCTCCTTTGAAATGGACAAACCCCCCAAAGGTAGAGTATAAAATACATGAAATTTTCACTTGTAAACTTAGAATGGGCCCAACTGATTCTCCTCTTCAGTTTGCTTTTAGGGAAGTGTCTCTGATTTCAAGTGGAACGATCTGTTCTTAGAAATGAAATAACACAGAAAGCAGAAAAGCTAAGGGGACGGCCATCATTCAGAAGACAAACATCAGAGAATACTGGGTCAAGATGGTGTGTTCCCAATGTTAAAATCAGAAAACCCTGCATATACATGTACTTTATAAATAGGCAGGATACCTATAGTACAACACATGTCTCCGATTATGGTAGCTAGAGCCTGGCTTTTTTGACTTAGGTTAGAAAGATATCATGGAGAGAACAAGTGGACAAGCTTGTTTTGAAAGAGAAAAAGGATGAAGTTCCCATACAGAAAGAAGGAAACAATGTGGGAAACGGATATATTAAGGAATGGAGGAACAGTTGCCTGAAGCAGAGAAGCAGCAAAGAGAGAGGAGAGTGAAGAGGGAAATAACCCAGCTTACATTATTGAACCCTATGATATAGTTCCAATCTTTATGATAAATATGCCTTAGTATTCCCCAAAGTAGATCCGAGACCTTTAAGTAGGTGTGTGTGTGTGTGTGTGTGTACATACAATAGATACTCAGGCACACACACACACACATACGTAGATAAATGGGGTCAAGTTTCTCACATGGTTAATCTAAGCACTGAGGTTTTGACCCTCGCCTTTTGGGTCCCATAAAATTTCCTTCATTCAGCTATCTCAATGTTGAAATCAGAAAAACCCTGCATATACATGTACTTTGTAAATGGGAAAGCATATGTGTGGTATTATTTATGTATTATTTGTCATGTATCTGCTCTCAGTCAAGTACTGAGGCACTAGGATTAAAATAATGAACCATATTTTCATGTAAGCCAGCAGGTGTGAGGTAGAGTAGTCATGCACACAGCTGGAAAGGGGGGTCGGGCATGACCACACTGGGCCTCCTAGCCAAAGGTAAGGAAAGGGATTAGGGTTGAGAGACACACTCAATCAAGAAGCAAAAAGAAGAAAAAAGATAATTCTTCTGATATATATCACTATTACTTCTTTAATTCTGATACTTCATGTGATGCTTTCCAATCCTTTCTACATTCTAGATGCTGATGTGTATCAAAACAGGATATGAACTGCTTCCGTCTTGGTTCTAACCTTGGTCAAGGCCGTTAGTTACATGGCTGGGGGTGATTATCAAAGGGCTTAACTTATGTACAGCCTCTTCTAAGTGTTGGGATTTGCACTGAATTACTCATGTAGGCAGAAAAGATTCACCAAGATGTTATCAGAATATATGATATTTAGTGGTTTTGAGTTTGTACTTGCAAAATCCTGCCATGTGAAGGGGCGGTGATGGAGAGGTTCTTAGAAAAGAACACAGGAAGCAAGATAAAATTATTTGACTCCCTCCTGTATTCTTCTTCCTCTCACAGTTGGCAATGATTCCTGAATACACACATTGCTTATAAGGGTGAGCACCAAAATAGTGGTACATGAAAAAGATAGAGTTTTCATCTCTCTCTGTTTATAAAAAAATTTCTTTTAATATACCTCTTAATTTATTGAGAACCTGATATGTGTAAGGCACTGGGCTAGATGTTATATAGTCACTGGTGAACAAAACAAGGATACTATCTGCTTTCATAGAGTTTAATATCTAATGGTAGAGGCAGATGCTAAAAAGAGAAATAAGCAAATGCAAATAAACTCACAACTACTATGGGAAGAAATAATAATAGGGCCTGGCTAATTTAGATTTGAAGGTGAGAGACAACATCTTTGAGGAAGCAATAGTTAAACCATGACCCAAAGGACATCTGGAAGTTGCTAGGCAAAAAATGAGTGAAACAGCATTTCAGCTGATGAATTAGCATTTTTTAAATCCTGGAATTTTTTAGGCCTGAAAGGATCTGTGAGTCTTAAATAGGAAATAGGGAGAATAAATCAAAATTATCAGGAGGAAACAACCAGAATTTTCCTTAAAGGAAAGCTATATTTAAACAAGTTAGGTCAGAAGATTATTGCCCTTGACCAAAGGTCATTGCAAATATATTGAAAAGCTATCAAAATAAATAAATAAAAGTTAACCAGTTTAGCTAAGGTTGGCATGCTATCATACAGTCAACCAAGCAAGAAGTTTGAAGGAATATTTTTACTTCAAATGTTTCTTCTGTGAAATAGTGATAATATGAAGTCACGAGAAACATTTATATATCTATCTTTATATATATGTATGTATATAAATATGGAATGTAAATACAAGAGAAATTCAAAAGTCAACTGTCTTCAAAGGAACAGAATGAGCGAGCATTCCAATGCAAATAAGGGAGGAATATATTCTGTTTCTATTCTTGATGTTTTCAGTTCTGGAGGCATCATTGATGCCACATGACCTCTCAGGGTAGGGACAAAGAAATTGGTGTAAGTATCATCTCTGAATAGCCTATTTTGGCTATTATGGATTGTACTTGCTGAATATTTAAAGCACTTTTAATTTCAAGTATTCTCTTTCACATTGTAGTTGGGTCCAAAACACATGAAAAATACTGTGTTCCAAAATGTATATAGCTAAACTGGAGGTGTTAAATTCTCATTTAAAAAGTACTTCACATTTTATTCATTTTATTAATCATTTTATCTTTTGAATGCTCAAAAGAGCATATGACATATCAGTTTATATCATAATGAGAAATTTCGTATCAGAGGAAGAAACAATACAGGTTGTATTATTTTTTCCCCTAATAGTTTATTGTGTTAACTCTGGGTGAGTCCTTGCACCTCTGTGACCCTCCACTTTCCTCATCTATCAAAATCAATTATAGGGTTGAATTGTCAGCCTCCTCCAGCTCCAATATTTTCTTATTCTATGATATAAATATGCTATTTTGGTAGAAACCTATTTTTCTTTTCTTTCATCACGTATTTCTTACTAGGTACATACACTCTGCTAGATAGCTGGAATTCAGTAATGAATAAAATGGCCCTCAAAGAAGATTAGCTCAGCAGAGGGATGGGATGAGAACTGACCAGTGAACAGGGATTCATGATACCCAGGTACAGTGTGATATGTACCTGGGTGTTACAATAGCCAGATAAAATATAATATAATAGAAGAGTTCCTGATCTAACCAAGGAAATAGAATCTTCCTGAGGAGGAAGAGAGTCCTTAAACAATTATAGCTTTATAGCAACCACACAGTACTACATAGTTCCTAAAACTATTCTCTTAGTTCCACAGAAAAGAGGTAGCTTTATCTGGGTTTAGATGTGCTAGGAAGTTCAGCTTGGGGAGCAGTGGGGACTCCATGAAAAGTATACCAGGTCTTATTTGAGGTCTTGACAATGCTCAGCACCACATTCATATTCAAAGCTTAGCTTCCTATCTTCTGAACACTCATCAGGGCACACCCACAGTGTCTTTTGACCTGCTCCACTCATAGTCAACAGTGAAAAAGGTCTGATTCCCAGCAACAAATATCTGAAGGTAGCATCTGCTAGATAGAAATAGAGCTCTATCACACATAGTCATGTCCAAAACAACCTTTTCTGTTAGGGGTGTGTGTGTGTGTGTGTGTGTGTGTGTGTGTGTGTGAGAGAGAGAGAGAGAGAGAGAGAGAGAGAGAGAGAGAGAGAGAGAGAGAGAGAAGCAACACAGTGTGAGACAGTGACTCTTAAGTCTGTTCCACTGATATATGTATGGAATGTCCTTGATGCTTCCTTAAGAGCAGTATTTGCTAACTCTATACTTCCTCTTTTCCAAAGGTGCTTGAAGTCCAACCAAGCGGGGAGGAGTGGGTTACCACACCACTCACCCATGTTAGTTAAGGGATGAAGAGCAATGACCATTGTGAATGGAAATTGTTATTTCTGGGGTGTGGGGAGCGGCAAAGATTCAGCTGCTTGGCCATTTGCTAAGGGAGTTGCAAAAATAGGCAGGGGAGCGCCACTCCCTGTCAGAGGAGAAGCCAGAAGAACAAAGATCAATTGCCTACTGGCAGGGTGGTATCGGCCCTTCAGTGCTGTGCTAAAAACTTTAGTTTATTTGCTTCTTTACCCTAGCCTAAATCCCTTAACCCTGTTTCCTAGCAGCTGACCTAGGTCAGCTGCCTTGTTCTCCTGCCTAAAAAGCTTTATAAAATATGGTGTTTGCCGAATAAAAAAAGGGAAGAGGCTTGATCAGAAATCGCTTGTCTGTTTTCACTCTCTGTGCTCCCCTTCCTGCCCTTTCTCTCCCTCCCTCAGGATCAAGAACCCGCAAGGATTTTCCACCCTGCTGGCCGGGGCGGGACACTGGGGGAAACATGAAATGACTTTCATGAGTTTGGGTAACTTAGGTCAATGCAAATCTGCTCTCTTTTCTCCATAGCACTTACTACCATCTTGTATATTCTTCACTTTATTTGTTTAGTTTATAAGAAGAATATAAACTCTACAAGGGTAGAGATTATTTATTTTGGTTACTGCTATATGCCCTGAGGCTAAAACAGAACAGAACGTGTGGTAGGAAATCAAAAAATCTTTAATGACTGACTGACTGAATGAATGAATGCTGCTAAACCAGCAGAGACTCAACATCTTGAGTCTATCTCTAGGTGGATTCTGTAGGATGGAAAATTTGCACTTATGAGTGACTACGTAATTGTGGCAGAGGAGGCAACTAGGACACCACCTTATTTGTTTTCTTCTTAATTAAATACCATAAAACTTTGGATTGTGAGTACTTTGTTCTGTGTGTGTTCTACAAGAGGTGCAAACATTTCTAATAAATTTTAACTTGCTAAATGAGCGATGTCTTGCAATATGAGTAGGATGTGACACCTAAAGTCACGTGATCACAACTGCACAAATGGTTCTTGAAATTTGCATTGATATACAAGTGCTTTGGATTACAAGCATATTTTCAGAATAAATTATGCTTACAAACCAAGGTTTTATTCTTTATGTACTCTTTTTTGAAGGACAAAAACATTGAGGTTGTCAATATTATTTTGAGCAGCTACCAAAGGAAGTCAATGACTCCGTTCTGGAAAAGGGCCCATTAATGTTCTTCACAGAGGGCTTTCAAATGGCTGACAGAGGAGAGAGGCACTCAAGAGGTAAGGGATGTGTTAGAGAAGGCGCCTAGAGGGAGAGAATGCCTAAGCTTACACAGGAAGTTTGAGCAGCCATTCATTAGGCAAAGGGGGTGGAGCAGGGAGAACGTATTTGTATTCATAGAAATATTCATAGAAAAGAGGAGGTGAGAAAAAGAATCCTGTGAATTTGGGGAATTCTAAGTTGTGTCCTGTGGCTGGAGTCCAGATACAAAAGGGAATAGTAAGGGTTAAGCTGGAAGCTTAAGGCAGAGGTAGAACACAAAAGACCTTGGGTGTTGAGCCAAGAAGGTTGGATTTTAGCTAAAAGCCAATGAGGATAATAACTATCACAGTCCTGATTGATCTTAAGGAAGATCACAGTGGCCATGGTGTGAGTAATGCACTGAAAGGGACTTAAGCCTGGGGCATGAAGACTAGTTAGGGGCTGCTATAATCCTGGTGAGACGTGATGGTGGGCTGTAGCAGGGAATGTATATGGGGGGAAAACAGGTGGATCTGAGAGGGATTAGAGAGGTGGAATTGATTTAATGACTGGTTAGGTGTGAACAGGAAGGGCTGCTCTCTCTGTTTAAGAAGATGGTGGTGTCAAGGTGAGAATATCAGAGGAGTAAGAATGCTTTAGAGATACACAGTTGCATCACTTCCTTTTCACATACAGTTTATACACCGGGTAAGTTACTACACGATCTAGTCACAGATTCTCCATCTGTATAAGGGTTTTAATAACATCCATCATATAAGTTTATAGCAAGAAACAGACTTGGACAGATGTAATAAAAATAGCCAGGACTGAATTCTGGTCCTACTGTTTAATGGAAATGTAATTTTATTTTATTTTTTAAAGTTGATTTATCTTGAGAAAAAGAGAGAGAAAGACTGTGTGGGAGGGGCAGAGAGAGTGGAGAGAATCCCAAGAAGGCTCAATACTCTCAGTGCAGAGCCCACTATGAGGCTCAAACTCCTGAGCTGTGAGATCATGACCTGAGCTGAAATCAAGAGTCAGATGCTTAACTGACTGAGCCACCCAGGTGCCCTAGAAATATGATTTTAAATCCAAGTTACTTAAAAAAAATATCCAAGTTACTTAAGTACTATAGACTTCAGTTTTCCTATTTTCCAAATCTGGATAACTAAAGCTAAATGGTTATTTACTGTAGAGCTCAAATAAAACAATGAGGCCCCAGCAGTGCATCTCAAGTATTCAGGAACTATTGTTACTATTAACATAGGATCTGTGCTTAAAGGAAGTGTTATATTATAAACTCATCTGTTTATTTAGTGGACCATTTTCTAAGAAGTGAAGGAAGTGGTCTACAGTCTTGGAAAGAACAATGAACAACATTTTCACAATGAGCTCATGAGGCAAAAGAATGTACCAGAGACAATTGGCTAGAAGTGAGATTTTCAGCAATGTCAATTAGGTAACATTGGATTGGGAATTTAGCAGTTGGCTAAAAGTTAATTTGTGTTTGCAGTCAAGGCCAGGTTTCTGGGAGGGCTCTACGTGGCAAGGGAAGTGGGTACCAGCACTTGTTAAAACTTAGTATGTTTTCACTCAGGCCCAATAAAACAGATTTTAAATTTATGGGGAGTAAAAGTTCTAACGCATTTACTACATTCATACAAAGCAGGAGGTGGAAATGTTTCACTGCATTCTTCTTTTGGAAATTCTACCAAGGATTCTGGTCTGTCCAAGGGAACCTCATTCCAATGGAAGAACTGTAGGAGAAATAGCATAAATAAAAACACTATAAAATATTTCATGGACTCCTTCTAACCAGACTGTGGTCCCAGGCCATGCAAGGCAGGGACTGTGATGAGAATCACAGATTTTCCAGTACTGAGTATGTTTTTGGCTGCAACTGTGAGGCTGTGGCAACTTACCAGACAGCAGGAAATTCTGTGGTGGTTTGGGGCCTGGCAATTCATTGGTGGCTTATAAATGCTCAGAAGGCTTAATTTTCTCCCGAGGTTTTGAAACTATGCAGCTTTGACATGCTTTATATGAAACTGCCTAACTATGGTTATTTAATCTCCTGCTGTAGACTTTTTAAGAACTCAGAACCATTCTAACCATTAAAAAAAAAAAGCCCCGTGTATTCACAGTGAAGCTGACTTTTCTGTGAATGAGGTTTCAGCAAAGTTACAGGACATAACTTTTGAGGTGACGTGTCCATACTGTGTGTGAGTATGAGTATGTGAGTATGTGTGTGTGTGTGTGTGTGTGTGTGTGTGTGTGTGTGTATGAGTGTGTTTAAAATACTGTCTCCACATCTTGTATTCCTTGTTACAATAGACATTTTACAGGTCAAGCAAGTTTGGGAAGCACAAATTTGTTCTCAAGGTTATTGTCAACAGATGTTCTATTATTTTGATCATATACGACAAGTTGGTTAAAAGGCTTGCTGTATGTGGGGCACCCAATATAAAATAATCTGAAAGAATGAAAGAATGTTTCCACCATATGGTTTAGTCTGCATGTGGCTATAAATTGTGCATTATGGATGTGAACTGGGTTAATATTCAATTTCCTTTCTCAGGATTCCAAGAATGATACACAGCCTTCTAAGACTAATTCATTAATTCAATAACCCTGAGATTTAAAAGGCAACTGATTTCACAGTCAGTGCCGCCTTCATTTAATGTCATTACTCTTCCTCCCCGACTGTGCACAAATGCAGACTCTATGCTCAAGATAAGAAACATTCCTTTGGGAACCAAAGGCTAAGAATCCTTCTATCAGCTGTTCAAACGTCAACCTTTCCAAAGAGAAAATCCCCATGCTATGTGAAACAACACAGTCAGCCCAGACAATAAGTGGAAAAGAAAGACCCTGAAACTACAAAGTAAGTGGTTCTTTGTGGAATTTTATATTTGAACAATCTCAGTTCAGAATTTTGCTCCACCTCTTTCTAGCTGTGCAACCTTGGGCACATCAATTTATCACTCGGTGCCTCAGTTTGCAAGATAGTATAATACCTTCAGAGAGTTGCATCAAGGAGGATTACATAAGGTAATGCAATTAATAAATGTAATCACAAAGTTCAGCTGTCCTTAATATTTTCCCATTAATGAAAAAAAATCCCCTTCTTAT
This sequence comes from Suricata suricatta, assembly GCF_006229205.1. Lineage (NCBI taxonomy): Eukaryota > Metazoa > Chordata > Mammalia > Carnivora > Herpestidae > Suricata > Suricata suricatta. The sequence goes on from NC_043710.1 coordinate 64,527,020, forward strand.
TCAGAAGAATGGACAGTTCTGAGTGATGCATAGGTTGTCCAGGGAGAGCAGAATACTGAATTTCAACTGCATTGTCAAGTGTTGGCAAAGGATTTGATCAGTTCACCTAAAGACATCCTTGGAGGCATCGCCAAACATGACAGACCACTCTGAAAAGCTTGTATCATAGTTTTTGTCAAAACAGCCCAGGCTCAAGACAACCTGTTCCTAAAGTAATATGCTTGAAGAGAAGTTAGTTAAATAACACTGACATAAGTTTAATTATGAAGCAGTAATAACTAACTCTCACAAAATATTTTGTCACCTGTATATTTTATCATTGAATGCAGACACAGAAAAAGATACCATACACTAAGAAACACTTACTTTAATAACTGGCCAATGTGAAAGCTCAGGTTTTCCTTTTACCACAGCAAAGTGAGTAGGAAAGCATCTTTCCTCTTCTTTTCTCTTCTTTTCTTTTTTTTCAGGTTTATGCATGGAACAAGATGACAAGCCTGACTGACACTGTATGATAGTATATCTTCCTGAAGTAACGACTTATTCAGCATGTCTTTCTTTCCTACTAGCCAGTCAGCTCCGAGAGCGGAGGCTGTTTAATTCACTGCCTATTGACAATATCTAATACACCCATCACAGAAGAGGTAATCAATTCATGATTGTGGAGCGAACAAAACATGGACTCAGGCACCACAGTGGGAAGTTGATGCCTATCTGTTAAACGCGAGAACATTTTAGCAGGAAAGGTAATAATCATTAGGAGCACTGCCAAAGGAAGGCACCATGTGAGGAATAATTAAAGAAATAGAGAAGCAGTGGTAATTCTTCAGGAGAAAAGTTTCAAGGGAGAAAAATGAACTTTGATTTCTTTTTGAAATAATTCAAGGCCTGTCACATGAAGAACTAGACCAGTAATAATGACTAACTCTTGTATAGTGCTCAGTGGAGGTGGGGGCTCATCCCGGGATTTTCTCCCTCAAAGCCCACCAGACCCCAAGTCAATGGGTCGTTTCCGACACCTATCGGTAAGTGAGCCGGCTCTGTCTGTCTGTCTGTCTGTCTGCTTGTTTGTCAGTACCTGACTGTTTGTTTCACTGTCCATTCAGGAACTCTTGCACGGGGTCGGTATCAGGAACTGGCAAAAGCCCTGGCGGACGCGCTATAGGGCAGCCAGTCAGGAACGGAAGGAGACGTCCTCTGGCTCCCATCTGGGGCACTATTTGTGCCATCTGGTTTAGCTTGGGTGAGTGGGATCCAGGATCCCACCGGGAGACCGGAGAGCCGGTTCGCCTGCAGGGGGTTTTGCTGGTGGCAGCAGTGAGACCCCATCAGGTTGGGTGAGTGGGATCTAGGATACCACTGGGAGGCTGGTGGGCCAGTTCACCCATAGCAGGTTGGGCGAGTAGGGTCCGGGACCCCACCGGGAGGCCGGAGAGCCGGTTCGCCTGCAGGGGGTTTTGCTGGTGGCAGCAGTGAGACCCCATCAGGTTGGGTGAGTAGGATCTAGGTTCCCACTGGGAGGCAGGAGAGCCAGTTCGCCTACAAGGAGTTTTGCCGTAACATCTCATTTACGCGCAGCGATCTATATGCCCAGTGATCTATGTTTCAAGTTTCCCATTGCCTGTTGACCCCTTTCTCTACATAGGTCGGACCTAGTGCGATCCAACCCCACCATCTTGAAAGTTTGGCGGGAAGGTCCGCCATCTTGAAGGTTTGGCGGGAAGGTCTGCCATCTTGAAGGTTTGGCGGGTCTCCAGGCTGCAGCACGCAAGCCCACTAATTTGGCCAAGGTGTACTCAATAATACAAGGTAAGACAGAAAGCCCTGCTGTATTCCTAGAAAGATTAATGGAAGCCTTTAG
>NC_043710.1:64528980-64651769 GCF_006229205.1 Suricata suricatta
TTCCACCATCTTGGAGTGAGCAGAGGCCCGTGTTTGAACCTGCAATAAACAACCCTTGCTTTTTGGCTTTGACTCTGGACTCTGGTGGTTCATTTCTGGGGGACTCCCGAATTCTGGGCATTACAGGGGCAGGCACTGTTTCATGCATTTTATTTTATTATGAACCCATGAGTCCTCTTAGTAACCTTATGAGGCAGGTATTATTATCACCCCTAGTTTAGAGATGAGCAAAGTGAGGTGCAGATAGATTAAATGACTTGCTCACATTCACAAAGTTCCTAAGTGTTAAAGCCACAGTTTTCCCTCAGGCTAAATAGCCATAAAATCCACACTTGAAATACTTTGCTCTACTAGTAGAAAGAGTATAGTAGGAATTGCTAGATACTTCAAATCAATATAAGAAATGTTCCCATAATGTTCAAAATTTAGAAGATGAAAGCCTTTCCGCATTGGAGGTACAATGTAAAAACTTGGTATGTGGAAATGCTTCTCAAGAGCTTAAACTTTTCTGCTGGATGCTTAAGAAAAGCACCATGAGGGGTGTCTTGGAGGCTCAGTGGATTAAGCGACTGACTCATGATGACTCTTGTTCTTGGCTCAGGACATTATGTTACAGTTCAAGTGATCAAGTACCATTTGGGCTTTGCACTGATAGTGTGGAGCCTGCTTGGGATTCTCTGTCTGCTCTCTCTGCCTCTCCCCCGCTCATCCTTGCACTTGCTCTTGCTCTCTCTTGATCTCTCTCTCAAAATAAATAAACATGAAAGAAATGTTTAAAAAAATAAAAGCGGTCACCTGGGTGGCTTAGTCAGTTAAGCATCCGACTTTGACTCAGGTCATCATCTTGAGGTTTGTTGGTTCAAGCCCCGAATCGGGCTTTGTGCTGACAGCTCAGAACCTGGAGCCTGCTTCAGATTCTGTGTGTATGTGTCTCTCTCTGCCCCTCCCCGGGTCATACTCTGTCTCTCAACAATAAATAAATGCTAAAAACATATTTTAAACTAAAAAAGTAAAAGCAAGTTTAAATGATTTGGAGTGACTTAAAATCTAATTTGTTATGAGAAAAAGTTTTATTTTGATTTCAACTTTGTTTGAGAAATCAATAACCGCATTTTGATATTTTCAGTTTATTCTACCTCAAGAAGAGGGTGATCATTTGGATTTGATATTGAAAACAAACCAAAAATAAATCAGCAAGATATAGAGGAAAAGGAGCAGGGCTGGAGGTTAAAGACGTGAATTTTTGACTGGACTTTGCTCTGCACTGAGTGACTTTGCAGAACCCATGGCAACACTGTCTGAGCCTTTGTTTTCTCATTTGCACAATGAGGAGTGTCATGTTTTCTTTTCCCGTTTCACAGAGTAATATGAAGAATGAAATAAAGTATCTGAGAAATATTTTGAAAATAATGAAGTGATATTAAAATATAATATATTCATAATATCATAATATATGCATTAAACACATTATAATATATCCATTATATCACATGATGAAGCAATAATACTGCATGTATAGTAGAACTAATAACCTCACCAATTTTACCTTCAGAAAACATGGGTATATTTTCCTGAAGCTTTCAAAAACACAAGTGGATTACTGCTTGAACTGGATTTCCTTTTTTTGAATTAGAAGAATGCTAAATATGCAAGACATGATGTCATTTTTGTTTCTGTTTTTCCTCAGAATTGAGTTGCATTACTGAGCTCTGAGCAATTTAAGCAGATGCAGGAGTGGGTGGAGGGATGAACCTAGCTTATTTCTCAAATATTAAGATATAATCCTGAAGAAAAATAAATGCATCTCTGTTCATTGACTTTGTCTTCTGTTTGGTTTTTGTCTTTCTCTTGAAGCTGCTTTCAGGCTTTCAAAGTTAACCTGAGATTTTTTGCCTTTTGGCTTCATGTTTCCTTTTGATAAATGTATCAGCCTTAAAGGCAGTCTGTATTACTGCTGGTCAGAGAATAAGTGTTTTAGTCTAAAAAGCCTTTCATAGTTTTCATGCTGTGTGGTAGCACCACGTAATCACTGAAGAAATATCAACCAGTTCTGCCAAATGCTAGTTTCATGACCATGGACAAATGTCTTAACTTCTTTGAACTACAATCTGCTTATTATAAAATGGAAGCTCTAAAACTTTGAGAATGACCTAATTGTTAGGATATGACATAACCACCATACAGAGATTAGCATGTAAGATTCAAACTTTAATAAATGATAGAGATTGATATATTTTTTGTGTAGCAGCTACTGCTACCAGCACTAGAAATAGCACTGAGCACTGGCCTCAGCTTACAAAGAGTATATTATCTATCTACAGACCCACATAGACACATAAATACATGAAAGAAATATATGTAATGTATATAATAAAGTATAAAATGTATCATATAAATGTATATAATATCTGCACACATATGTGTTTGTGTGTATGCATATTTATATTTATATGCACACACACACAATTAGTGTGTGTGTATTATCCTTATCCTGTATCCCTTGTCAGAAGACTAAATAATTCTTCTAATGATTCAGCTAGTGGTTTAGTAGTTTCTTCTAGTGATTCAAAACAGCCAGATTCCAAATAAAACGGATTAAACCAAAAACATTATGGCCTTTGAGGGCCTTGAAATTAACATAGAAGGCAGACACAATATGAATACAGGTGACAATGAGAAAAAAGGATGAGAAGCTAACTATAACTGAGAGAATCCGATCAAGCTTTTCAGAGGAGGCAATACATGAGCTGGGTTTTCAGGAAGAGCTCGTCAGGCGAAAATGGTAATGGAGTGAAGAACAATTTTAGGATCAGTAAAGCCTGACTGGTGACCCTGAATTAAATCCAAGGTGACATTCTTTTCAATGGGTAAATGTGCATTTTTTAATTTATGCAAAGTCTATAGAGACTGGAAATTTTAAACTTAAAAATGAGATAATACCCTGTAGAGGATCTGATGCCTATGAATATTTTCATAACACATGCATCCCTTTTCTCCAAAGGACAGATCATTTGAAAGCTTAAAAATGTATCAAGCTCATTAAGCTAAGTGGATAAAATATATACTTTTAAACCCACCAGTTATAATCATTTCTCAAATTTTTGAAATAACTTTCAGTTTTTCTACTATGCATCTCTGTTTTGAGATACTACTAGTGTTTTTTTTCTTCTCCCTGTATTTTGCCATTTGTTTTCTCCCCATTAAAACATTTGGTTTCATTGCAGGGGGAGGTAAGGAAAGGGAGTGTTGAAATCAGAAGGGGGCCTTCAAAGGCGGTTTGACTCAAGATGTTGCCAATACTGATCTTTACCCATTCATCAACTCTGCCATCTAAAATGCTCCAAGCTGAAGCTGGAATCTTCTCATAGCCATAAATGGCTCCATGCCACTATCTGAGCTATAGGCTTCCTTAGTTCATGCCCTTAGAAGAGAGTGGGTTTCTGTCTCTGAATTCTAAGTAAGAGTCACCGAATTCACGATGTTTGCATTGGGTCAGGCTGCATATCACCCAGTGGAGTCCAGGGCAGTTGGATGTGCTAACTCACAACAGTAAGAATCCACCCTTGGATAAGAGTCACCTTAGCTTCCATTAAACCACATGGGCTGTGTGGCAAAGGTAGATATCTGAACTAAAACTTTGACATCCAAGTGGATAGGGCAAAGAGAAGGAACTGGATACATAAGCAACAAATGTCCAACCAACATTGGAAAGGTAGAGTTGAAAGGGACAATGCATGTTGTAGTAATTGCTTGTGTAGAAAAATAGAGTTTTATCATTTCTGTGTAAGTCTTTCCATTGTGAATTTTGTTTAAAACATGTTTAGAAGTACTATTATACCAGCATTAAATGTGATTATAATAATCAGGGGCCATGTCACTAAAAATGTGGGGGGTAATAATGACATAACATGTGGTTTACAGAAGAAAATGTATTGGCCAATTTAGACAATGTGAGGGCACTAAGGCCAGACTAACGAACTAGAAGGGAGACTTGTTAATACTCTGGTCACAGAGGGTTTATGAGGTGAAAGAAGGGAGATAACTCAGCTGGAAGCTTATAAAGAAAAATGGAGATGGTTGGAGTCAGCAGCTGAATTTCAGCTAACTGTACTTTGTGCCGATTCATCTAAATCAGTCCTTTGAGGTATGTTTACCAGGAGCTCCTCAATCCTAAGACATTGGTGCTTACATTTAAAGAAAAGTTAGATTAATGACCCCTCAAATGTCTGTAAACTATATTTCTAGCAGTTGTTTTCTTCTGACATCTGAGTCCAGTAGTTAATACTGCAAACCACTTTCTGCATGTACAAAAGCCTGTTCGTTCCCAAATCAGAAATGTTTCTAGACAGTAGAAACCTAAATTCATAGACCTGTCACTGGGCATTCTCTTTACCTGCCACTTTTTTATATTGCTCTTTTATTTCTGGGAGTTGGAACACAGTAATGGGTTACTTTAAAGAAGATGGTATGTTACTTAAAGAAGAAGCTTTGGGGTATTAAAGTTTACTGCAATCTGCCAGCACTATTTGAGGGGAGAGCTTTGCTTTACGACTCTACCTTAGTGATGAGAGACAGGGCTAGAATTTAGAAAAGGTAAAGAATCTAAGCAAGACAATCTTTATTATGAGAATGGGCTATGGCTGTAGGAGCCTAAGCCATGACCTATGACCTACTCAATTACTTCAGTACAGTGATAGCTAAACTACAACACCAAGATACATGTGTATAAATCCAAATTTTGGTAGATTATGGATGCCTGAGTTGAACTAGTTTAGCCAAGAATTTAAGGTAGGGCTGAGGTAGCCATTGGATAGGGAATGACATCTGGTGGTCTTTAGGACTGACCTAAGATAGGAATTAGAAGCCACCAGTTCTCTCTCTCTCTCTCTCTCTCTCTCTCTCTCTCTCTCTCTCTCTCTCTCTCTCCCCTCCTCCCTCTTTTGTCCCCTCTCCCTCTTCCTTTCTCTCTCTAACCCTCCTTCCCTCCCTTCTTCCTGTCTCTAGCTTTCTCTCAGGAAGCCGCCTTTTCTCAGATGAGCCTACTCCACAGAGCAGAAAGCCCATAGAGCAGCTGGCCACTCTCCTGCCTTTTATCTCCCAGGTGTATTGCAGCACACCCCTCCATACTCCACACTCCAGTGTGAAAAATCCCAAGGAGCACAGTTATTGGCTCAGTTTGGCTCAGGTGTCAACCCCTCTAATCACTAATCAAAAAAAAAGGTTTTCAAACTAAAGATTTCCCATGTTTCACCCTCCTGAGGTTCTTACTCATTTAGCCTGGGTGGCGCTCAGGTGTCAGTATTGTTTTTTACTGGCTCACCAGGTAATTCCAGTTAGTAGCTCTAGAGCAATCAACAGTGTGATAGGTGCCATGACTGGTGGTTGTCCCCAGAACAACGTGGTTAGAATGGGGAAAGGCCATTTCCCCCAAAGATGATGTTCCTTCTGCCAGTTCCTTTGGACACAACAATAGCTGCTCACTTAATCACATGTAGAGATTGGAAGTGAGGAGATTATTAGAATACAAGATTTTATGGAGGCATCAGAGCATCTGAAGCAAATACTATAGCCTGAAGATATTGAAAACAAAAGAAAACACTATAACTGCTTTTCTAGCCTGGACTAAATTCTTGTTAGTTAACAAAGAATTGAGCTACTAATAGCATTGTGTTATTCTACAGGAAGCTATGGCTGTAAACATAAAGGCAGACTCCATTTCTGTGCTCAATATGCTTACAGAATACATGGATAATTGGATATATGTACAATTGGGGTATCACTTAAGAAGCTTATCATTTACCATAAATGCAGTCACACACCCCCAGGGGAAAGAGGAAGCATGCATTTGTCACTTGATCTAGCCTCAGAATCATAGCCTGAACATAAACATACAGTGATATCTTAAAAAAATGGGGGTGTCTGGGTGGCTCAGTCCTTTAAGCATCCAACTTTGGCTCAGGTCATGATCTCACATTTCTTCAATTCAAGCCCTGCATTCAGGCTCTCTGCTGTCAGTGCAGAGCTAGCTTCGGATCCTCTGTCTCCCTTTCTCTCTGTTTCTCTCTCTCTCTCTTTCTCTCAAAAGTAAAAAATTTAAAAAATAAGTCTACATAAATGTGTATGTATCACACTTTATAAGGGATAATAATATTGAACATCTATGATGTTCCATGAACTCTTTTATGCATTGTGCATGATCCAGTAGCTGATCCTGGATCCAAAGTAAGGTCTGAGTAGAAAGATTGTGTTTCTGTCCACTGCTTATATAAACCTATTCTTGTTCCATAAATCTTGTGATACTTTCCACCACGCCAATAAAAGTCTGATAAAAATTCATACATATTAAGTAAATATTTTGTTTATATCTAAATACCCATTTATGTTTAAAAGGTTTCTATGCATACACAAATATGTACATGTGCCATATATTTCAAACACACTGGAGACATACAGTGATAACTGAACATACATAAAATTCGGAATTCGTTTAAGAAATGTACTTATTATTAAAAATTATTTATCTAGTCTAGAATAAAACTGTGGCACAGATGACTATATATATATATACATATATATATGTATACACAAACACACACACACATATATATACACACAGATGATGAATATCATTGACTCTGGCTGTTTATTCCTGTTACTATTAAATTGAAAATAGCTGCAGAGCTGCAGAAAAAAAACTCAAGAATTTAGAAATCCAGAGCTTCCATGTTATATGAAGTAATTAGATCCTTAATTCCATTTGAATTTGGGATTTTTTTATCTTCATGAAAATTCAAAGATTTGAGATAAACTTATTTGGCCTAAGTGATTCAGATATCCAATGATTTTCCAATTAATTTGATACCTGGGTGAATCTAGAGCATCTATTGGTTGTTGTCCATTAGACACTCTTAATGCATTTTACCTAGAAGTTCACAAAGACTGTTTTTAAAATCCCCATGTTACCTACCTTATACCCAAATTCTATAGAAATTCAGAGGGTACAATAAATCAGTCACTTTCCTATGTGCTATAAATTGCTGTACATTTAGGAAGATAGTTCAGATAGTTTGATTTTTTTAATTGCAAAAGAATATCCCTGATTCATGAGACAGAACATTCAAATAGTATCACACAATCATACATTCTTCGGCTGTCAGAACAGGACTCCAAATGAGAATTTTTTTTTTGAGGCTGGGAGCAGGGGCCAGAGGAAGTGACAGATAGTCATATAGTCACTTCAGTATCTCTGCTAAATTGTAGTCATGCATGATGGTTAGGGTTATAAAACCATGATGAATTTATTATCCATGCTGGGTAAACTAGCTTCTCTTGATATAAGTCACACTGCGGGTACATAACCTATTAACTTCAAGCACATGGACACATCCTTCACAGGCATAGAGTTTATACTCAGCTACTTTTATGGCAGAGTATAATGTCGTAAGAGCCCACGGTGTCAGAAGTATTTGAACTATCACAGGTGGCCTTGCTGAGAAATCAGACTGTGCTAATGAAAGGAATTTGTTGGATTATAATCTAGGTATCTTTGATTTTTCTGCTCTTTGATTTTCTGCTCTTTTCTGCTTTTCTTTTTTCATTTTCCCATACTCCAAATCATTAGAATCTATTCTTCTAACATTCTTAATGGATTTTTTGAAAATTTTAAATGTTTATTTATTTTTGAGAGAGAGACAGAATACAAGCCAGGAAGGGGTAGAAAGAGAGAGAGAGAGAGAGAGAGAGAGAGAATCTGAAGAAGGCTCCAAGCTGTCAGCACAGAGCCCAACGTGGGGCTCAAACTCATGGACTGTGAGATCATGACATGAGTTGAAGTTGGACACTTAGCTGACTGAACCACCCAGGCACTCCTTCACATATTTTGAGTATGTTATCACAATATTCATCACCATTGGCAGAATTTAGTCATTGAATTATGTCTTAAATGGCACTATCTCCGAAATTACCTCCTGAATTTTATGAAACGTACCCCCAGTACTCCGAAATTATCTCCTGAATTTTATGAAATGTACCCCCAGTACTACAGCCAAAGTAATCTTTTTTAAAACACAAATATGATTATGTTACTTCTCAGTTTTAAATTATTCAAAGGCTCTCTATTGTCTTTGGGATAAAATTTTAACCCCTCCATATGTTATCTAAAGCATCTATGTTCTCAGTCTTCTCCAAAACTCCAGTCTGGCCTCTCCCTCTAAGCCTTACCTCAAGTTGAGGTGCAGTCACTCTGGACTACTTGCAGTGCCTTGAGGATGTTATTTTTCCAGGGGTCCTTGAACATTTGCATCTGCTGTGCCCTGTCTGAGAGACCTTCTTCTTCCACTCTCTTTTCTGTGGGTTTCTTCCTCTCATGTTTCCCAAGCCAGCTCTTGTATAAAGTCTCATGGAAGTACTCCATTCTAGGCCAGGTATCCACACCATTCTGTTATTCTTCATGACTTTTGCCTATTCACTTCTCTGTGTTTTCTATCACACTGTACAATTCTATGAAACAAGGACCATGCCCAGGACAGTGCTTGACAAATAAATGTACATTAGACATTTGTGGAATTCACTATGTGTGGCAAGTGCCCAATGCACTGAACAATGCTGCTACAGAGGAGGAGTCATTAACTTGTCCTTAAATTGGTCAGTGCCTTCCCTGTTTCTTTCTATGTCATCATGGTAATATAAATAACTCTATAATGATATTCCTCCTATTAGAGAATTCATAGTCAATGTAAAAGACATATTTTATTCATTATTTAGTCTGAGAACTTCTCTACTTGTATTAAATTATAATAATGGGACCTTGCCCTAGAGGAAAAGAAAACACTTCTTGGAGGAAATGATATTTGAACTTAATTTTGAGGGCAATCTAACTCAGTGGCAATGAGTTAGGTTCTAGGATCTGTTAGGCATGGGGCCGAATCCTGCCTCCATCCCTTACTAACATTGTGACTTTTGACAAGTTATTGAATTTAGTGTCCTAATATGTAAAATGGAGTTCATGATATTGACTTCATAGAGGTGTTACTAATGTGACTAGTTTGTTACTAAATTAAAATTTAGATTTAATTGGAGAAAAATTAAAAGTTCTAAGTGCATATAGCAAGATCCATAACTTCATCATTGGATGTCTGACATTTAACAAAGTAACTGAAAAAAACCCTGAGATGAGAAACATTCTTATTAGATTAATGAGACTTGTTAGATCACTGAGACTAGTAGGCTATGTTTTTATTAAGCATTCTTCATCCTAATAAATAACACTTATAAGAACTACTATGTTACCACAATGGAAATGCTGAGAACAGCAACTATGCCTGCTGTCCTAAATCTTTATATGAACTCATTTAGTCATCACAAAGATCCTAGGAGAAAATGATAAGCTCTTTAAGCTCATTTTCAGGTGTGACTATTAAAGCAAAGAAAGGTTAAGTATTCAGCTCAAAGTAACTCAACCAGTAAGTGATAGAGCCAAGATTCACATGCATGCCATGTGACTTCACTGCATTTGCTGTGCTAGAGCATTGGTGAAATCTATTCATACATCAAATATTCAGAGTACATACTATATTCCAGACAGTGTTCTAGGCAAATTGGATACAGAAATGACTATGTATTTACATATAGCATATATTTAGGAAGGGAGATAGATATTAACAAAGTAAGCAATAACATAATAACATGTTTCAGATATTCATAAGTGCAATTAAAAAAGTAATAAAGTGGGGCACCTGGGTGGCTCAGTCAGTTAAGTATCCAACTCTTGATTTCAGTTCAGGTCATGATCTTATAATTTGAGCCTCACGTCTGGCTCCGTGCTTTATAGCGTGGAGCCTGCTTGGGATTCTCTCTCTCTGCCCCTACTCTGCTTGGACACGGGCACATGCACAAACACACTCTCTCTCTCTCTCTCACGCTCTCTTTCTCTCTCCTCTCTCTCTCTCACACACACACAAAACTAATAAACAAAAAAATTAGTAAAGCTATGAAAATGGAAAAAAACTGTATGTGTGATGCTGGTACTGACATAAATGTTGCACAAGGAAGACTTTTCTGAGACAGTTGAGCACATATTTAAATGGGGAAAAGAACAAGGCATGTAAAGATCCAAGGGGAGATTATTTCTAGAAGACAGAATAACAAATTTAGAGACCTTGAGTTGGGAAAAGCCTGGCTTTTTGGAGGAATGACAAGAAAGTACATGTGGGCAAAGTGAAATGTTCTAGGAATTGGTGGTGAGGGCATAATGTCAGAGAGAGAAGCAGGGGTCGGGGGTATAAGGTTTGTCAGGTGATGATAATGAGTGGAATTTTAAGGATAAAAGTGGTCTAATCTGGTTTATTTTATGAAAAAGATTACACTGGCTGCTGTGAGGAGGAGTGGGCCAAAGTGGAAACTGCTAAAGTGGTCCAGGCATTGGATGATATTAGTTTGGGCTAGAATTCAGCAGGGTCAATGGTAAAATTTGATTGATGTTGAAATAAATTCTTATGGTAGCACTGGTAGGCCTTGCTCTGGATGCCAAGGGAAAAAGAGCAATTAAGCAAGACTCCTAGAGGATTTTTTTTGGCCTGAATAATAAGGAAAATGATAGAACCAATTAGCTAGGATGAAGAATATTAGGGTAGAAGTAGTTTTTGCCCCAAGGGCAAAGAGTGCAGGGAAATCATGAATTCTGTTAGGAACATACTAAGTTTAGAAGACCTTCTTGATATTCAACAGAGATGCCAACTGGACAGTTAGCTCTTTACATTTGGAATGCAGGAAAGAGGTCATGACTCAGATCTGGAAATCATTAGTTGATGTTTGGTATTTAAAGCAATGCATGTGATGAGATCACTAGGGAATGAAGAGAAATTGAGAAGAGCTCTGTGCATTGGGTTTCTGAAATATTTCAATATTTAGAGGAGGAGCCAGCAAGGAGACTAATACAGAGCACCAATGAGATGGTGAATAAATAGGAGAAATGTTTTATTCTGCAAGGCAAGAAATTATCATCTTGAGGGAAGGAGGCAGTGACAGCTGCATCCATTGCTACTGAGAACTCAGGACAGAGAACTGATGCTTGCATTTAGCTAGATGGAACCTGTCAAGACTTTAATAAAGATAGTTTCAGGGCTACGGAGGGAATGAAAACATGAACTAGGTTAAAATAAGAAAATGAAGTAGTGAAGCGGTGTTATGGAAAATAGACAACTTTCCTCACTTTTTGGTAAAGAAAAATAGAATCATGAAACAATAACAGGAGGCAAACATTGGGTAAAGTGACATTTGTTTTGTTTTGTTTTTTCCTTTAGGAATCCATTGCTAGAGGACTCTTCTTCTCTTTTTTAATGAGAGAGATTACATTATGTCTGTATTACATTTATCCAGGGAAAAATGAGAAAGCAATTGATATTGCAGAAGAGAGAGAGGAGAAAAGTCCTTCAATGGACAAAAGGTTATGGAGTACAGGTCACAGTGAAGGGCGGGCCTTATAAAGGAGCAGGGAATGTTCTCCCGTTGTAATAGGCAGAGCATGCTAGCAGACCTGTTGGTAGGAGAATAAGGTGGTCTTTGATTGCTTGGATTTTCTCAAGGAACAGGAAGAGAGGTCAACAATTGAGTATGAGGGAGGGGGTGTTTGAGATATAAGGAGAGCAAATAAGTTGTGACCCTATTGTCCAGAGAATGAGAAAGTGATTTTTCTAAAAATGTATAGGAACTGTGAGGATGTTTTGAAGGTTCACTTGAAATCAACAGCTGTATGTTTCAAGTGAGATGAAAGAGTGCTTCTCTAGACCCTTTCATTTGCTCAGGTGCTGGCATGAAGCCTTTGCTGGGTGAACACAAAAAGGAGAGAAGAGAAGAGATGTTAAAAGTGTGTGACAGGGGTCTTGGAGTATGGTAGGTATGGTAGGGGTGGACATACAAAAGGTGAAAACTGGAGTGAAAGGGTAAAATCTGTGATTCGAGGTCCCAATGGAGTTGGACAAATTTTTGAGGTGGAGGTACTGGAATAAATGATAAGAAAGGAGAGGAGGTAGTGTTCAGCAAAGATAGTGCTTGACAAAGGTTTTGGGGAGGGAGTGCCGTTAATGGCAGTGACAAGGTTCTGAATTACTGAGATGATGAGAGAAGATGATGCACTAGATCATGAAGCAATGAAATGTCAAAGTGCAGACTAGAACACACAGTTGTCCTGCTCCCACTGAATGTTCTACCTCCCACCAAAGTTAGTTTTGATTTCTGACCTATAGAACCAGGGTAACAAAATGATGTCATATTTAATGGTGCGGTGTGGGGAGAGAGAAAGGTTGGCTCCGTGAGTAAGAGATCTGTGTAATCAAACAGAGTCCTGCATTTAAGGAGGGTCACATGGCATTTAATGCTGGGTTCTTGCTGTCTTTTTTGATTCATAATAATTTTTAAACAGGGCTTCACAGTTACATTTTACACAGTACTTTGCAAACTATATAGCCAGTCCTAGAGAGAAGATTAGTGATTTAGTAGAAGAAATGTGTTTTTTTTCATTTGAGTTAATTTTCCTTAAGTCTCATTTTTCTCCATTTAGCATGTCATTAAAATTTAACCAAAGTTCATAATGGTAGTTTTAAAGAACACATCTGTCAAACACTTAACTTTTAATGTAAATTTCCTTTTGAAACCACTCATGCTCAATAAAAATTAGGCTAAGAATGAAAAATTCCCTGACTCAGGAAAGTGCATAATCAGTAAACTTAAAAGGAGATATAAATTTAAGTCCTGGTCTAGAGTCTGAATTGATACTGAATTGATGATAAAGTTTACAAAAATACTTACATTTTTATTTCTTACTACATGCGAATTATGTGTTTATTGTGGAATATTTAGGAAAAAATATAAACAAGAGGAAGAAACTAAAAATTATCCAAAATCCTTAACAAGAGTTAACATTTTGATGTATATCCTTCCAGGCTTTATGTATATTATTATGAACACAAATTATTCATGTTGGTGCTTATGGGATTATATTTTAAATGCCATTATGAAATGTAATTTTTTAAATTTAATAAGATAACCTAGTTAGGCTTTTCATTCTTGTAGTTAAATATCCTTTAAAATTCTATTATAATGTAATTTAATATAATTTTCTATTATTTGGACATATAATAATAAATTATTAAACATTTGTCTATTTCAATCTTCACTGTTATAAACAATATCAATGTGAATAATCTTTGTGTCTTTGTGAACTTTTATGAGTATAATTTCTGAGTCAAAATGTGTGTTCATTTTAAAGCTTTTGATCCATTTGCCTAAATAGCTTTTTTTTAATGGTTGTAACAACTGGGCGGGCTCAGTGGAAGTGAATATTAACCTTCTTTTAAAATGTTGCCAATTGGACAGACAAAAACCATTTAGCATCATTGTTTTCTTTGTTTACTAATAAGATTGAACAAGTTTTCATATTATATTGGCCTTTTACTTTTTGATAAATATCATGTTAATGCTTTGGGTCATTTTTTTACGTGGTTTTTGGCCTTCTTCTTACTGTTTTATAAAATATCTTTATACATTAGGGTTGTTACACATAATTTTTGCTTATTTGTCAAAGTCTTGCCAAGCCCTAATAACATATTTGCAGAGATCTGCAGGATTGCTGTGTTTTTCTCCATGGGGGGTGGTTTTAAAATGCATCGCTTGTTTTTTTTTAACTAAAAATGCATGGTAATGGTAGTTATGAGATAGTATTACTATTATGTAAATGAAACACTTTGTAATGTATCTAAAAATGTATAGCAAAACTTTAATAATGGAAACAATAGGAAAAAGTGCTGTTATAGCTCACTGAATATTTCTGTCATTCTCATTCATTTGTCCATATCTTGGCAATCCAATTTACATATCGAACATTCTGGCGATTCTGTCTGTTTGTCTCTGTGCCCTCCACTTAAAGCTTTTCATTAATATTTTGTTTTGAGTCCTATTGGAAACTTCTAAGAGATAATACACAGTTGTGCAATTTCACAAAACAATCCATCAGGATGCAAAATGTTGAATACAAGATTGAGGTTTTGTATTATTGGATTTTTCTTACCCTTTCCAATGTAATTTCTTCAAACTCATATTCAATTTCTGTCCCATTGACCTGTAAATAGGAAAAAAGAAAGAATGATTAAATACAGATTGAGGGGAAGATGGCTGCATTTTTAATAGTTTTTGGGGTTAAGGTTCATACTGGGTATGAATAAACCACACTTTCTTAATGTTTATGATTTTATGTTTTCATCTAAATAAAATATAATCTAAGCTATTCTAAAATGTATGAGTGAAACTCCAAAAATTAGCAAAGCTTATTGCATTCCTTAGAATTTGTGATATTTAGGGCAGAGGGAAAATTACAAAATAGGCATTGTGAGGTTACAAAGAATAAACCACCCAGGGGCAATGTTACAGTTACAAGAAAGTAATTCCCTAATATCTTTGAAAATTTCCAAGAATGGACATTAAAATATGACCTTAAAAAGTCAGTAGAGAAGGCAGTATAACCATGTCACATTTTGCCAAAAAATAACATTAAGAATAACCATATCAGATAAGAAATACGATTTTTTATTTTTACTGTCTCAAGCTCAGGTATCTCATCCCCAGTATCCTCATTATATTTATTAGGCAGCCCCGGACCATGTAATCATGCCATGTACCTCAGTAGCAGCAAGAAAAGAATGAAGAAGGAAATGTGTGAAATTTCTAGTGAGAAAGGGATTTTTAAAATATTTCTTAACGTTTATTCATTTTTGAGAGACAGAGCATGAGCATAAGAGGGGCAAAGAAAGAGTGGGAGAGAGAGAGAGAGAGAGAGAGAGACGCACACACAGAATTCAAAGCAGGCTCCAGGCTCTGAGCTGTCAGCACAGAGCCTGAAGCAGGGCTTGAACTCATGAACCGTGACATGGTGACCTGAGCCGAAGTTGGATGCTTAACTGACTGAGCAACCTTTTGTTTTTATTTTTGTTTTTTTTAATACTTGGTGAGAAAGTTTTAACAACATCTAAATAATGTTACAGTGACCTGAATTTACAAAGAGAAATACTTAAACATAGCAATGTATAATATATGCCTTAGGTATCAACAGGTGTATATACAGAATAGATGGATCACTGCTTTAAAGAAATCTAACAGATATTCAATTGCCGTTCTTATCACAGAGTCCTTTTCAGCCAGGCAAAAACCTCTGCATGAGAAAATTCTTAGTTGGCTGTGTCTTTTTTCTTTCATGTGCCTTGGCAACATCATTAGTATTTAGGGATCATCTAGAAAGACTAATTTTTAACTACCATGATTTTAAACCATCATTTTGGCAGTGTTTAACCAGTTGACTTTTCTTTCCTTAGAAGAGCTTAAGACAGTTCTTGCAGACTGAGAGCTCTATAAAGACAAGGACCAGATGTGCTACCGTTTAACAGAGCCTGGCAAGAAAGAATTGATGAAGGAAAGGGGGGAAAAAAAGTAAAAAGTAAAAGAAAAAAAAAAGAGTGACAGAATGACGAATGACTGACTGAACTAAGTATTAATTTATTTACCTGATATGTAAACACAAATTTGTAAACAGAAAAGAATCTTTTTTTCCATAAAGAATTTGGATGCTGTGTTATCAACTGACGGTGTGACTATAACTATCATCAGCAACTATAAAGAATGACAATAGACTTTACTTATGTGTGTCCACCAGCCACTTAGAGCATGTTGTTGATTTTCTAATTACATGAGCTAATTGGTGAATCACATTTTACTGTGTTACTACATTATCAAACAGCCTTAAACCAATTTGATTTTCTGGGCTTCAGCAAGTTAATGACTCATTGAAGAGAACTTGATAATGTTAGAAAGCATTAGCAGCTTTACGGAGGTTTTTGCTCTTCATGTGCAAAAGTACAGAATAAAACTCAAACGCCCTGTATGTGTGTGTTTCCATATTAATTCCTTTTTTGTTTGTTTTTTATAACTTTCTTTAGTTGATGGAAGACAGAAAGGGAAGGCTGAATTAATGTGATATGTTTTAATTCTCTCAGTATGGCTCTGTGAAGCTTTTCTTTGCTTCAGTGACTTCTCTAGAGTGAAGTCTTTCACATTATCAAAGTGTTGCAAAGTGAGGAGAAAAAAAAAACAACTTCAAAGAAAGGAAAACAAGCCTCTGATAATAAAATCTAAAGGCTCAGGCTGAAAGAAATTCTGTTAGGAAGTGCTTAAAAGACAAAAATCCTTTAGTGGCATATTAGTGCCTGGTCATTCGTAGTCTAACTGAATCTTTGCCTAACAATTCTGTGATTATATATCCTGACTTTAGTTCCTACATGCACTATAGATACATATCCTATTTGTTATTCAGATGCTCCCTGGTCAGCTAGATGAACTATTGGAGGCCTAAAGAATCGATAGGTCTTCAGTTTTCAACCCACGGAAGTAATGCTATTTGCTTAATTCACTAGTAGCCATGATGTCTTCATAAGAAGAGATGATGCCACCTGGATTGAGATGTCAACTTGCTTTTAAAAGAATACCATATGATTTCACTCATAGGTGAAATCTAAAGATTAAAAACAAATGAATTAACAAACAAAAAGAAGAATCAGAGCTATCAATACAGACAATAGACTGATGGCTGCCAGAGAGAAAGGGAAGGGGAAGGATGGGCAAAGCAGGTAAAGGGAAGTAGGAGATACAAGCTTCCAGTTGTGAAATGAATATGTTATGGGGATAAAGGTACAGCACAGGGAATACAGTTAAGGGTATTAGAATAGCACTGTATGGTGACAGATGGTAGCTACACCTGTGGTGAGCACAGCATAACATAGAGTTGTTGAATTATCATGTTGTACACCTGAAACTAATGTAACATGCGTTTCAACTATTTTTTAAAAAAAACAACAACAACAGAGAAACATCCTTGACTATAACAGGATTTAGTGAAATTATAAAGGGATGAAACATTTTTAGAAGAGCTTAGGCAGTGTTTCCACCATGAATGGAGAACATTTAAGAATGTTATCATACGAGCCAGTGTGGGAGTTCAGGAAAGCCTTTTAAGAAGTCTTAGTGTCTATTCTCTCCTCACTAGAAAAGTGTGATCGATGTTCTGCTTCAAGACCCCCAAGACAAGAAATCCCACAATTTCGCTTGACAAAGACCTTGGGGGAAAGGATAGAAAGCACAGCTAAGTATACGTTCATGTTAATCAGAGGCACCTAAGAATGAATCGTGACATCTGTGAAAATTTAGTGACTTTTCCACCAATAAACACTTTTAAATATTTTTTGCACATTTAAAGGAGTGGTTGCTTGGTAAAGAGACAAGAGGTGTAAGCAGTAATTTCCATAATTTTATGTATTCCCAGAAAAAACAAGCAAACAAACAGAACTATGCTGTGTATGGGCTCCCATCATCCTCTAGGGGATTTACAGACAATCTATTGTAACTTGCCTTGGTGGTCTCCTTCTCTCCCCAATCAGTTTACCATTCTATGTCTATCAATACATAAAACTCTCTTCCTGGAAAGAGTTCTGTCACGTGCATTTTTTGTTGTTGCTGTTCTTGGCCGGAAATACTTCCTGTGATATTTAAGCACCTAGGTAATGTTTTATATACCTGATAGTTCAGGGCCTGGACAGCTAGGTAGATTGGATTCTGGCACTGACCATCACTTACAGTCTCCTCGCATCTTGAAGACTAGGAAAGTGAGAGGATTGGCACTTTTGTAGATATAGAGAAAATTTCCCAATTCTGAAAAACCTGTTTTTCTTCAGAAACGTTGTGGTGACAGCTGGTAGGTGTCTATGGGGGCTAGAAAATCAAAGTGATGCCACACATTGTCCTGACTGTTCTGGGCATTTAGCCTTCTTGGCATCATACAGAAGAGAGTGACCCACTCAAATTCAAAAGTCATATTTAAAGTTATAATTTCATAAACTTTGAATAATATCTCACTGCCTTTCACCACCTTCAGTGCCACTTCAACCACCTTCTCAGATGATCACATAATTTAATTGAGGTGTTTTTTTAATCTTCTGAAAAAAGGTCTTTCATGAATAACACACATGAACTATTCCATGTTTTAATGCTATTTAATTTGAATCTTAAGAAGTGATTTCTCCAATTATTTTGTTCTTTGCCACGTGTGTAATTTCATCAAAGCTAACACATATTAAAATCTGGGATAAATAAAGTTTTATACAGCCCATATCACATATTATAAAAAGTGCTAATAGAGTAATATTGAAGTGTTGGATTCTTAAAACTAAACATAATTCCACTTAATAAAAAATCATTGAGCATGCATCATGTGTCAAGTGGTGTGACAGGCATTGAAAAAATAGAGATTTAAGATATAATCCCTATTCTCAATAAACACACAGTCCTTAAAGTGGAAACAAGCATAGTAAGGCCTGAGAGAAGTGTGATATCCAATGAAATATAGAGGTGGACTAGAACCACAGCTCCACTCTTGCACAGGTAAGGTCTGCTTGCTGTAGATATAGATCTGATTTCTTAGTAGGATATAATGTGATGGGTGATGAACTAATTCTGCCCTTTATTAAAAGTTATTATGACATAGTAAGCAAGACTTATCTCTGAGTATTATGGTTTTGCATATAAAGCTGCTGTTTGGGGAGAGGATGTGAAGATCATGGAGACTAGAGCATCCGGTTTTCATGCCCTCTAGCCACTCCCAGAGTAAGACAGAGCCCCAGGCACCCTGCTTCCTCTGCAGCTGCAACATACACCACAGCACCTACTACACAGAGGCTCAGTGATCATGTGAATGAGAAAATAGAAAAATCAATGAATCAGCAAATGCAATTTTTCGAGTGGGTAACATTTGATGCTCTCAAAAGAGTGTGGCTACAGATGGAGATCCAGTTCCTACAGAACCTAGGCTTTTCAAGATTCCCAGCTTAGATATCCTCACCTTTGAGATCAGCTCTCCTCAGGAGCCCTTTCTCAGAGTCACAACCATCATTAGATAATCAGATACCCTAGCAAGTCTAGACACACACACACACACACACACACACACACACACACTTGTTTGCATTAATCTTTCTTAGTACATTGCCAATGTTTATCTCTCTTTCCCAATAGGAGGATCTATTACAGCAAACATGTCACAACACTTTATGGCTCCCTACACTTGAATCTCCTATGTACATTCTATTAAGTTCAGTAGGTAAGATCATGATTTCGAGAGTGGAGGAAGAAGAAGACACACATCTGAATCCTAGTTCCAGTATTAATGATATATGCAAATGTAGCGAATCTTCCTGATCTCTCTAACCCTTAGTTCTCCAGTGTAGAATGGTACTAACAAGTACTTCCTTAATACAGCCATTGTGAATACTAAATTAGATAATTCATATAAAACAGTTGACAGGTTTCTTATGTGATAAGGAAATTATATTTAGCTATAATACCATACAATTCTTTTCATGAAGTTTTTGGGAGCAATAAATGAGATTATACACATTAACTAACTGGAACACAGTAGGTCTTCAGCAGTGAGAGCTAGTTGTGGATTAATAATCTACAAGGTTCACAAGACTTGTATGATCAATTATTGAATGTTAATTTCCCCAGTAATATAAAATATAATTTAATAAGCAAATAATTTGCTTTCTTCTACAAAATTTACTAAAAACCTTTTGTAACCTAAACATCTCTTTCCTGAACCCATCTAAGATTACTCTCTTGTGGAGAAGAATCATCTTCGCTTTTCCTCTCAGATCAGGTCATTGTAGCCATCACTCAGAATATTACCTGAACTGGACTTTCCTCCAATCTTGTGTTTGCTCCCTCCTGCATTTTCTTTTTAACATTGTCTTGCTCAGTCTTGATCTTTACATTGCTCTTCTACTGGCACTCACTTTCCTATGGCTGTTTCCATCGTATCCCTTACAGAGCCATGCTCATGAGGATACCAATGATATCTTATTCATTTTTGCACCATTGTAGCTTCTGGCATCATGCCTTGTTTATAGTTGGTCTCCAGAAAGCTCTAGAACCAAGTCACATAAGAACTCTGAAAACCAAACAGTCATTGACCTCTTCTCCATCTTTAAGTAAGTATAGGAAGCCCCTAACACATATTTTATTTTCCTATAAAATATGGCTTGCATTTATCTCTCCATCTCAGTAAATTTTTAATACACATGCATTTCTAATTTCTAATTTAAATACTGCACACATGAATTAAAACATAATCTGACACTTACTGAGAACCCGTCATATGCCAGGCATGATGATATGCCCTGGAGATACAAAGATGGATGAGATATGGCTCCTGCCTCAAAGAACTCTCTCTGGAAGGGGGAGATGAATAATAACATGCAACACAGTGATATGACTGCTGCATAGATGCCTGTATACTATAGCAGCAGAGGTGACATAGAGGAGGGACCAGATGATTGTACCTAGAGGGAGTCAGAAAAGATTTCATAGAGGAGGTGGTATTAACTGAATGTATTCACAGGTAAGTGTTCATGAGAATGAGTAGGAAAGAGATGGGTCTACCAAGGAAGAGAGAGCAGGATGGAGCACTTATTCAGAGTGTTTTGCTGGAAAATCCACTGTCCTTAGAGTCAGAAGACCTGTACTATAGTCTTGATTCTGTGATTTAACACCCTGAATAACCCAGAGCAAGTCATGGTGCTTGAATTTTCTCATGCAGAAAAATGATCTAGAAGGTTCCTCCCTGCTCTGACCTCCTAGCATCAGGGCTTTACTTTCTAGTCATATTCCTTTCTATCACTTTTGTCACGGTGTACCTGAGAAATTTTATTATGGATGTTTCTATTACTGTCTATTTCAAAGATCCCAGTTGGCAACCTATAATCCTACCAACTGAATGCTGTCTGACCTCCATTTATCTCTTGCCATGTACTTTCTCCTTAACCTGTAAGGTTCCCCATCAGGAAGGAAACTAAATGGTAGTATCATCAGCTCTCCTTAGATCTATTCAAGATTGTCACCATCAGAACCTTCCCATTTCTTCTCCTCCAAGACCCTGAGGCTTTCGGAAGAAATAAAAGATAGTTTTCTCTCTGAAAAAAAGGGTACAAGATGAGGGAGTTTTGTTCCACCTCAACCTGAAAGAAAGAACCATTATCTCCATCTTTTCATCACATTTGACTTTAAGTGTTTATGCTGAAGTATGAAAAATAATCAAGTATTGAAGTGAGAGTCCATCTACCAACATGGAAGCACTAATCAGAATAGCATCATCATTAGACACAGTAGCATACAACTAAGCTGTCCATTACTTCTTTTAGCTAATATTCCTTCTCCTAGACTACCTCCACTGCTTCAAATTGCACCCTCCCTTTATAGTAAGAGAAATTATCACACAGAAATAAAAAGCTCCCATTCTGAGATCCCAAAGACTTGAATTTCAATACCAGTTTTGCCACTATAAGCGTTAGAATTCATCTTTTTATGTGTTATACACACTTGTGTAAGTGTCAATATTGGTTAAAGACTTAGAAACATTTTTTAAAGCTATGTAGTGCATTTGTTTTAGTCTAAGGTATGGACCTGTTCATTTTAGAAATACTATTCAATTATAATGAGAACCATTTTAAAAACATTTTGAAAGGAGGCTAATCATAGAGAGTACTTCTTATTTTTAATAAACACAGGCAATAAAATAATTATTGATATTCTTAGTCAAGATTCTAATTTTGGTAAGACCACTATTTGTATTATTCATCTGAATGTAT
Source organism: Suricata suricatta (assembly GCF_006229205.1). Lineage (NCBI taxonomy): Eukaryota > Metazoa > Chordata > Mammalia > Carnivora > Herpestidae > Suricata > Suricata suricatta. Next base: position 64,550,715 of record NC_043710.1, read on the forward strand.
TCTACTAGTAAACCCTGTTTTCATGTTAAAACTTCTAATCTTAATTAAATTTCTGAGCTCAGTGAACTGCTAAATCACAGCATCCACCAAGTAGAAAAAAAATTAATCAGTATCCTATAATATGTTCCATTCTTAAAAAAAATTTCTTTTGGTTTTGTTATCTCTTCTGCCTTTGTTATTAAGATTTTATAACACAGAACTTTGGGTCTAGAAAAGTGATCTTAGATTCAATAATTACTATGTGTTTCTCATTTAATTAGAAACCATAGGTATTTGAAAATTATTATTATTATGTACCTTATTATCTGTAAAAAATGTTATAAACTTTCCTTGTATTTCTGTGAAGAGAAATTAAGAAAAATAGCTAGTGTTCCTACATTTATAAAAATTGTATATATACATATATATATATACACACACACACATACATATCCATATCCATATCCATATATATGTGTGTGTATATATACATGTGTATATATATTATTATGTTATATATATTATATATATATATAATGCTGTCTTGATTAAAGTCTTCTGTAATGAAGGAAATGAAGAAAAAAATAGTGCTTAGTAAGTTCAGAACTGGATTTACCTCTGATTTGGAAATGGCAGATTTCTTCCCAGCTTCATTCCCTTGCTTTGCACCATATGCTGAATGGAGTAATAATAGGTAATTTTAATGTCTTCCCTTTGCTCCAGCTTAATAAATACTGTTTTGTTTTTGGAGGTTTAAATATTCTTTAAGTTAAAACATGTTCTTTGAGAGCAGTAAGTGGTGTTAAGAACACAACTGATCAATGGTTGTAAAGACATTATGATATATTTGGTTTTTCTCCCGTCAGGCTCCCTCCCTCACTTTATCATCCTCATATACAAACCACTTGGTCAACTACAAGCAATGTCCAAGAGAATCAAGAACTTGAAGCACATAAGAGAAAAAAAAACCAAAGTGAGTGCCGAACTGTAAGTTGAGACTTTCCAATCCTGATAATGTGAGCACATAGCTAAGAATATTTTCTCTTTCTTTTGGGGATAATACAACTACAGTAAAAGACAGAATAATAATTTGCCCAGTCCTTAATCCTCAATTTCTCTCCTCAATCTGCAATCTTCTTTGTATTCCACCATGATACAAAAGTAGAGGATCCACAAAGACTTTACCACATTTGAATACAATGAATGATCTGTTCCCAGTCTTCACCCTCTCTGGCTTTCTTGTAGTATTTGACACTCTGGAGTGACCACCACTTGAAACTCCACTTTTCTTCTGTCAAATGGTTGATATCCTTGCTGGTTTCCTCCCTACTGCTCTGTCCACTCTTTATCTGTTTGCTTTCTTTTTGATAGGAGCATTTGCCGAGGTCTGTCCCTTTTTGTTATACAATCTCACTCAACTTTTATTTTTTAAGTAAATGCCTTAGTGTCACCCTAGTCTTAGTAAGTTTGAGACAGGACTAATGGTGCCTAATTATAATGGTCTTTTCCTCCAGTCTATTCTCTATATCTGTTAAGGGAATTCTCTTTTTTATATGCGTCCTGCATTTTATATTTGTTATCAATACCTAACCAACATCCCATTTCAAGTCCTAAGCTATTACTTTCTTAAGATCAACAACCTAATTTCCTAAAAATATTTCTGCCTGTATCATTTTTCAATTTCAATCAATTCTTCATATCCTTTGAGAGTTATCTTTCTAAAAAGCAATATTTTTACCATGTAATTATGCTGTACAAGTAGCTTTAAGTAATTTTTCTCTATCCTTGAAGAACACTTCAGAACATCCACCACCTAGCTGTTTTCAATCTACCTTTCTAGATACAAACCCTACTGCTTATCTCCAAAAATATCTTTGATCCAAGTAATTGTGCCAAAGCTTAACTAGTCATCTCTTTTTTGAATGTTTATTTTCTTATTGAGAGAGAGAGAGAGAGAGAGAGAGAGAGAGAGAGAGAGAGAGCACGAACATGCAATGAGTAGGAAATGGGAAGAGAGAGACATGGAGAGGAAGAATCCCAAGTTCTGGGCTGACAGCATGGAGCCCAGTGCAAGGCTTGATCCCATGAACTGGGAGATGATGAGTTGAGCCTAAACTAAAAGGTGGACACTCAACCAACTGAGCCACCCCAGTGCTCCTGTGCTGAAGCTTATATAAAGCAACTCCTCTCTTTGGTATCTTTATTAATGTCATATAGTCTACCCTTTTATTTTAATCCATGCTTGTTAAAATGCCAATTACTTGAGAAAAATATATTTGAATGACTAAAATTTCCCAGGTACTATGATAGAGTGGTAGAGTGTTCTTAGGTCCTAGGCATACAATAGCAAAGAAAAAAAGCCTCTGCCCTCATGAAGCTATATTCTATTTGGGGATGTGGAAAGTTCCTATTACTGTCAACATAAAGCTGTGTCTTCCACAGAGTCAAAAATGTTTTTCTTAACCATCTGCTAGAAATTACCACCCTTCTCTCTAATTTACCCATCAAAAATGCTAATAACACTAATTACGACTACTACTACCACACCACCACCACGACCACCATCACCTTCTGTTAAGTATCTACTACATGCCAGCCACTACCATAAGTTGACCTAAAAATTAAAATAACATGGAAAAGGAGACATTTTAATGTTAATTTTACTATTAAGGAGGACAAGTTTTTGTGGTGCCTGGGTGGCTTACTCGTGTAAATGTTGGACTCTTGATTTCAGCTCAGGTTCTGATCTTGTGGTTGTGAGTTCAAGCCATGTGTTGGGCTCTGTGCTAATGTTGCAGAGCCTGTTTGGGGTTCTCTCTCTCTCTCTCTCTCTCTCTCTGCCCTTCCCCCTCCCTTTTTTTGTCTCAAAATAAATGAATAAACTGTAAAACAAAAAAGAAAGCCAAGTTTTTAAAGTTAAGTGATTTTATCAAGGTTATACAACTGGAAGTAACATGAAATGAGGACTGTCTTGTTTATCCTTCTCATCATTTAGTGATGGGAAGTATGTGCTCAATACAAATTTGTTGAACAAAATTAAAGAATGAGTGCCTATAAGGAGGGAGGCAGGAATGGAAATATCTAACACTTGAACCAAGGGATGTCTAATAGTAAAACATTAATCCTTCTCCCTGATCATAGATAACACAGTTCCTCTTCTACTGTACTTGTGGTCTTCCTCAAGGTCCAGCTCCTTATACTGTAGTTTATCTTTCCTGATACAGTCTTCTTGCTCAGATGAGACACTATCTCTATCTTTTTCTCTTGTGGCATCTATCATAATGACTTGCCATAGAGACACTTTGTAAATAGCTATTGAAGAAATAAATCAATACATCAATTGAACCTGATGTTAAGGGATTGATATTTGCTGTTGATCTTTCAAATCCCCCTGTATTCAAAAGCCCACTTACCAACTGTTTTTAAATGAGTGAACTGCCTTAATTCCCCTCTCATCATTTTACTTCAAATCTTGCAAACAATAAACTGTCTTCCTTTTCATCTGAATTTATGTCATCTTTTCAGCAGCCTTCAAGAGCAATCTGTCAATCAACATATATTTATTGACTGACTGTCTCCACCTTCTTTGCTAGCTCATATGATCTTTTTTTAATCTGGTTTTAAAAGCACATCACTATCTTCACAACCTTAGAAATGAGCTATAGAGGTATATTGCCCTGCTAATTCATCTGCTATTTCATCAAGATCACAGGTTTTGTTTTTTTTTTTTAAGTTGTGGGATTCTGGAAAAATGCTTTGATCTGCTTGTTACCAAAAAAAAAAAAAAAGTCAGATCAATCTTTCTGGATCAAACACTAAGGAAAGTATTCTGCTACTTATTTTATTTCACCTTTCTTGAAGTTGTAGGATTATGACAAGGAACAAAATTAATTCTGTTCCCAACCCTCCTCCCTTGCCATTTGATAAAATATGGAAATTGTAATGTTTCAAGATGTTTATGTGTATCTTTTTTCAGATTATGCTAACAACAATATTTTCATTTATATACTGTTTCTAGATACATTATTTTATTGCTCCTCATAACAATTCCATTTGGGTAGATAATATTATTACTCAATTTTACATATGAGTAAAGAACTCAGAGATGGTAAGTTACTTGTTCAAAATTGCTCAGCTAATAATGTTTTGTGCTTTGATTTGAATCTAGATCTTTTGGACTCTAAATTTAGAGCTGCTTCCACTACATTTTGCTGCACACATATGTTATTCTTAAAAGTAAGAGATAATCTATGATTGAATTGCATAAAAATTACTGATGTTTAACTGTTATGTCTTACAAAATGGCAATTATGCATGGCTCAACCTGATAGCATAAAACAGCTGAGCATGATGGTTAGGAGCTAAGATTCTAGATCAGATTGCCTGAGTTTACAACATGATTCTCCCATTCTCTAGTTACAAAACTTTGGGTAACTTAATTTGTCTGAAACTTATCCTCATTTACAAAATGGATAGTAATCTTATTGGGCTGTATAAGGATTGAACGATACAGTTTTGTCGAGGTCTAGTGTTCAGCACATAGTGAATCCTCAAAAATATTAACTACAATTGTAAAATTTGTGCTTGGTATGCCAATGGCATATTGAAATTCTGCCTATTCATCGTCTAAAGAGAAACCAGTTGTGCGTGTGTGCATGGAGGGTGAGAGTGATGGTAGGTGGAGGGACTATTGCTAATGTTTACAGGAATTTTTGTGAAAATCAACATAAAGTGCGCTCAATATTCCTCCAGAAGACTTGAGTTACCTCCATCTTCCATTGTTAGATTCAATTAACTTATATCAAATAGAAATCTATATTGAAAAAAAGGTACAAACAATATATTTTCAAAAAAATAATAAAAGCTCAAGCTTCTATGTTTATATCAGTGTTTATCAGACTAGATTCTGAAATTTAAAAAGGGTCATGCATACTAAGTTGTGACCATGACAACAGCTAGTCACATCAGGGAGATTTGGGCTACATATTAGATATACTAAATCTCTCTATCTCTGGACACGTGTCTGCCCAGGCTTTAGGGCGTTTAAGTGTTCTGCTGCAGTGTCAACCTGAAAGGTGACAGTATAATCTCCAAAAAGTTCATGACTAACCATAGGTTGGTCTTGTTTTTGTATCCTCTTGGAAGAGGAAGACAGATTCAAAATGGTGTTGGCGCGAATTCTCAGTTATATTAAATTAAATAAATTCCATGAACACTTTAGGAAGAGTTAACAAATACTAATCAGACAATAAATCTTGAGTGTAAAGCATGAAGAATCAAAGTTGGTAGGTCAGGGAGAAGATACAAAAGGAAATTAAAATAACATTTTACCATACTATCACTTTTCTTAATGACTCTGCTTAGAATGTCCTTGCTTGCCATATCTTCCCTGCATAATTTCTATTTATCCTTCCAAAAAGCTTTCTAAACCTTCTAAAACACCTTCCATGATTCTTTTCCCTTTCCAGGCATCTAATGCCACAATCAACAGCTTTGCTGCTACTGGAGAGGGCCAACTTCATTTGGACCAGCACATGTGAAAACCTCATGCTCAGAGATGTTGAAAATAATAGTGATTTTGGTGGCAAATATCAGGAAAAGTGAACACTGCAGCAGCCTAAGGTAGAAACACTAGATGGTGAAAAATACAGACTATCTAGACTAGCTAGAAATTTAATAGTGGAATTAGTCATGACAGGTCTTGATAGTTCTAACATATCATTGCTAAAGTGAAAGACTGAGTAGATGTGCAAGGTCATTTATAAACTGTGGAAACTGAAGAAAATCCCAGTCATCTGCATATTGCTGGCTGAATGTGAGACCTTTCACATATGCAGAGGAGTTATAAAGGTCTATTGGAAAATAAAATTTCAAACAGATTTGTATGCTCCTTGGATTTGAACACATTTCCCAACCCACATGCAAATCCATTGGCAACTGTGCCTCACTGACACAAAGTGTTTAAATATAACCCCTGACCAAAAATTGGCTCACCAACAAGCTATGCAATCACAGGAAGCCAGGATTAAAATAAAGAAAGAAAGAGAAAATTAGGAAAATTGAAAAGAAACATCAGCAGCTAAACAATGAGGGGAAGACAGACTCCACAGACTGACCCCGGATAGGTGACTAAATGTACAGAATAATAATAATAATAATAATAATAATAATAATAATAATAAAGAGAAACAGAAACTTGAGATAGGTGTAAGAGGAGGAAATAAATCTGAATTAATAGTCATTTTAACATACTATCACATGGCTTATTTTCAAAAAGAAGTTATATAAAATCGAGAGGAAAAAAATATGACCATATACAAGGAAAAAAATGGTAAATAGAAGTTGTATCTGAGGGATCTCAGATTTTGGAAATAGCAGACAAAAACTTCAAAGGAGGCTGAGTGCTCCCTGTCTCATGTTTACAACTAACCCTAACCCTAACCCTACACATTCAATCCAATAAACCAGAAAGAGACCTGAGGACTGACAGAACAAGCTCCCAAACAAAATATAGGTAAGAAGCTGCATCTAAAAGGCTAGAATGATCAGGAAGGTGGAAGGGGCTGCCTTCAGGAGGGAAGGAGCTGCATGAAGGGAAAGAACAGAGAAAAAGACCCTCATTCCAGGGAGCTCACGTGGATAGATTAATCCCCACAATGTTTGGCTTTAAAAACCAGAGAGGCTGGGGCACCTGGGTGGCTTCATCAGTTAAGGGTCCAACTTTGGTACAGGTCATGATATCATGGTTCATGGGTTCAAGCCCCACATCGGGCTCTGTATTGTCAGTCCAGAGCCTGGAGTCTGCTCTTGATTCTGTGTCTCCCTCTCTTTCTGCCACTCCCAAGCTCCACCTCTGTCCTCTCTCTCTCTCTCTCTCTCTCTCAAAAATAAATAAACATTAAATTAATCATAAAAACCAGAGGGGCTGAATTCTGTGAATTTTTAAAACCAGTGGAATTTAAAGCCTGGACCTTTAAACATCATCAGACTCTGCACTGGGTGAGCCTAGATGGTGAGTGATGGGTGGGTTGACATCTTAAAGATACTGCAGCCTGCAGGGAGAGACAACATAAAAGCAGCAGTTTGCACAATGTGTGGGGTGTGTGTGTGTGGAGAAACAGGAGACAGATCTATTCATACTGGTTTTGGAGTGTGCTGGAGGACTTCTTCAAAAACAAAGGATCTGGAAGTTACCATGCCCCTCCCCCCCAGCATAAACAGAGCTACTTCCAAGAAGTGGGGCTCGACAGACACTTGCTACCTACTCTGCTAGCAATGCACCTTCCCCATGAGTTTGCCTGAAGACTTGCCCACTCCAAGACTGTTAGCCTTGGCCCTGGGCTCAGGGCAAATTTGGTTAACACATGTACCTCGTCCAACTGTCAAGTGCATGGATGCCACCATGTACCTTTGCCAGCTCCACACCCCTAGCTACTGATGCATTCCATGCCCAGCCTCACATTTCTGGCTGCTTGACAACAGGATTGATTTCAGGATCTGGACTAGGACTAGATGCACAGCATAAATTTTGCTAACACTACTGCCCTTCTCAGGTGTGTCCCCTCAGAACTGGTCTGCCTGCATCCTACTAACACCAAAGAGAGCAGCAAAGCCCACAGGCAGAGTCAGTTCAGACAACTTCACTGAAAGGAAAAGTGACTGAGACACACATTCTTGCTCAGCAGAATGTAAGCAACACACATAGGATACTCTCCTAAAGTGCCAAGTTCCGGGGAACAGGGGTCACTGCCTTGCAGGGTACTCTAGGATGTATTCTTCATAAAGTGAGTACTTTCAAGAGCAGAAAACATAGCTCACTTTCTTAACACAAAGAAACAGACACAGAAAGGCAGACAAAATGAGAGAGAGAGAGAAATTTATTCCAAATGGAGAAAAGGACAAAGATCATGGCCAGAGATCTAAAAGAAACAAATACAAGAAACATGCCTGTTAGAGAATTTTAGGGAACAATCATAAGGATACTCATTGGACTTGAGAAGAGTGTAAGACATGAGTGAAACCCTTAAAACAGAGAAGGAATAACATAGCAGAGATAAAGAGTTCAATAAATGAACTAAGAAAAATGTTTGATGGAATGGACAGTAGGATGAAAGAAATAGAAGAAATTAGTGACCTAGAAGACAGAGTAATGGAACCTAATGAAGCTGAGCAAAAGAGACAAGAAGAATTATGTAAAACAAGAATAGATGTAGCAAACTCAGTGATTCCATTAAATGTAATAACATCTATCTTAGAGGAGTCTCAGAAGAAGAAGAGAGAGAAAAGGGGGCAGAAAATTCATTTGAAGAAGTAATAACTGAAAACTTTCTTAATCTGTGGAAAGGAAACTGATATCCAGATACAGAAGGCACAGAGAACTCCCATCAAAATCAACAAAAACAAGCCCACACCAAAACATATTGTATTTAAATTGGCAAAATATAGTGATAAATAAAAATCTTAAAAGTAGTAAGACAACAGAAGTATTTAATTTGCTAGGGAACGTCCACACATAAGCTTAGCAGGAAATTTTTCAGCAGAGGCTTTGCAAGCCAGAAGGGAGTGGCATGATATGTTCAGAGTGCTGAATGGGAAAATTCTGCAACCAAGAATACTTTATCCAGCAAGGCTATTATTCAGAATAAAAGGAAAGATAGTTTCCTTATAAACAAAAACTGCAGGAGTTTATGACCACTAAACCAACCCTGCAAGAAATATCAAAAGGGACTCTTTGAGTGGAAAAGAGAGACCAAAAGTGACAGTATAAAGGTAGTAAACATAAAAGCAGTAAAAATGAGTATTTCCATAAAAGATTAGTCAAGGAACTCAACAAAAAAGGATATAAAATAACATACCAGAATTGTGGGAGGGAGAGGAATAAAAGGGTTCAAACTTAAATGACTATCAACTTATTATGAGCTTCTATAAGCAGGAGAGGTTACATATAACCCTAAGGGTAACCATATATCAAAAACTACTAATAAATATGCAAATAACGAGAAATTAAAAAATATCATTAAACAAAACAGCAAGACTTGAAAGAAAGATAAGAATAAAAAAATCTTCAGAAATAAACACAATTTTATTTCAGAAATAATAAAATGACAATAAATACCTATCTGTCAAATAATAACTTTGAATGTATTTGGACTCAATGCTCCAATTAAAAGACATAAGTGAAAGAATGTATATAAAAAATACCTATCTATGTTGCCTATAAGAGATTCATTTTAGATCTGAAGACACCTACAGATTGAAAGTGAAAGGATGGAGAAATGTCTATCATGCAAATGGATCTCCAAAGAAAGCCAGAGTGGCCATACCCATACAGGAAAAATGGACTTTAAAACAAGGATAGTAATAAGAGATAAAGAACACTACATAATAATAAAGGAAACAATCCAAAGAGAAGATATAATAATTTTAAATATTTATGTGCACAACATAGGACCGCTGTAATAACAACCATAAAGTAACTAACTGATAATAATACAATAATAGTAGGGGACTTTAACACCCAACTTACATCAATGGACACATATCTAAGCAGAACGTCAATAAGGAAACAATGGTTTTGAATGACACATTGGAACAATTGCATCCTATGAGGCTAGCATCATACTGATACCAAAACAAGATAAAGACACCAAAAAAAAAAAAAGAACTATAAGCCAATATCCCTGATGAACACAGATGAAAAAATCCTCTATTAAATACTAGCAAACTGAATTCAACAATATATTTTACAAAATCATTCACCACACCACAGTCAAATGGGATTTACTTGTGGATTAAAAATGTGGTTCAATATTTGCAAATCAATCACCGTGATACATCACATCAATAAGAGATAGGATAAAAAAACGACCATTTCAATAGATGTAGAAAAAGCATCTGACAAAGTACAACACCGATGCATTATAAAAACCTTCAATAAAGTAGGTTTATACGAATCCATACATGAATGGATCAAGAAGATGTGGTTTATCTATACAATGAAATACTACATGGCAATGAGAAAGAATGAAATCTGGCCATTTGTAGCAACGTGGATAGAACTTGAATGTGTTATGCTAAGTGAAAAGTCAGGCAAAGAAGGACAGATACCATATGTTTTCACTCATATGTGAAACAGGAGAAACTTAACAGAGGACTGTGGGGTAGGGGAAGGGCAAAAAATAGTTAAGGAGAGGGAGGGATGCAAACCATAAGAGACTCCTAAATACTGAGAACAAACTTTTGGTTCATGGGGGTGGGGGAGAAGGGAAAAGTGGTGATGGGCATGAAGGAGGGCATTTGTTGGGATGAGCACTGGGTGTTATATGGAAACCAACTTGACAGTAAACTATAAAATAAAAAAACAAACAAAGACACCAGACAAGTATAATAACTAGAGTCAGAAAAGGGCAGGAATGTTGGAATATCAGACCAGGAGTTCTTTAAAAAAAATGTATATCCTAAGAGGTTGATGGAAAAAGTCAACAACATTTAAGAACAGATGGATAATCTAAGTAGAAATATGGAAATTCTAGAAAAGAGCTAAAAATAAATGCTAGAGATAAAAACATTGTAACAGAAATAAAGAATGTCTTTGGTGGTTTCATTAGTAACCTGGAGATGGCTAAAGTAAGAATCTCTGAGTTTGAAGAGATGGTAACAGAAACTTCTAAAACTGAAAGAAAAAGAAAGAAAGAAAAAAAACAGGAAAAAACCCAAGGTATCCCTACACTGTATAACAGATGTAACATACATGCAATGAGAGCACCAGAAGGAGAAGAAACAGGAAAAAGAACAGAAGCAATATATAAAACAGTAATGACTGATAATTTCCCCAAATTAACGTCAAGCATCAAACCTTAGATCCAGGAAGCTGTTAGAAAACCAAGAAGTACACTTGGGAAATATCATATACAAACTTCAGAATTTCAAAGAAAAGGGGGAAAAAAATGAAAGAAACCAGAAGGAAAAGAATACCTTATCTACAGAAAAGAAAAGACAGGAATTACATTCGCTTTTTCAGAAAAGATGCAAACAAGAAGAAAATGGAGTGAAATATTTCAAATATAAAAGAAAACAAAAACAAAAATGCAAACTCCTATACTCTGATGAATTATCCTTCAAAAGTGAAGGAGATAACAAACACCTTCTCAGACAAAAAAGAAAAGCTGAGAAAATGTACTAATGCCAGTAGACTTGCCTTGCAAGAAATGTTAAAAGAAGTTCTTCAGAGAGAAGAAAAATGATATTTTAGAAAAATGAAACTACAAAGAGAAAGGAAAAGCATCAGAGAATGAAATCTATATATATTTCACATATAGACATATGTGAAACCAATGACAAAAATGATACAAAGGATGAGAAAAAGGAATTAGAACTATTTTGTTATTATTAGGTACTTGCACTACTGTGAAGGAGTACAGTGTTACTTGAAAGTATAGTGAATTGGTATAGGGTGCAATCTAAAAAAAAGTAAAAGAAGCATATAATTGATATGCTAAGAAGCAAGAGACAATGCAATCATATAAAATGCTACATTAACGAAAAAATGGATGAAATGTTTGGAAGTAAAATATAGGAACAAATGACAATGGCAAGAAATAGAAACTAAGAAAAAATATAGTAGATATTAATCCAACTATATAAACTTATCAATTTAAATGTTAATGGTCTAAATAAATTAATTAAAAGAGAGATGTTATCAGAGTGTATTAAAAAACAAGACCCAACTATATACTGCCTATAAGAAACTCACTTTAACAATAAAGATACACAGTCATTGAAAGGTGGGAACAGCTGGATGGCTTGGTTATTAAGCCTATGACTCTTGATTTTGGCTCAGGTCATGATCTCAAGGTCATGAGTTTATGCCCTGTATTGGGCTCCATGACTAGCATGTTTAAGATTCTCTCTCTCCCTCTCCCTCTGCCCTTCCTCTGCTTAAGCACTCTCTCTCAAGGGGGAAAAAAAAAGTAGAGGGATATAGCATGCTAACAAAAATCGAAATAAATCGGATGTAGCTATATTAACTTCAGACAGAGCAGACCTCAGAGTAAGAAAAATTGTTAGGAATAAATAAGAACATTATATAATAATGAAAAGGTCAGTAAATCAGAAGACATAATAATCTTTAGTGTGTATGTGCCTAGCAACAGAGTGTAAATATTCACACACACAAAAAGATAGAACAAAAGGAGAAACAAATAAGTCCACTATTACAGCTGGATACTTTGATACCCATCTATGAAAATGGACAGATCCAGCCAGCAGGAAATCAGTAAGAACATAGCTAAACTCAACAGCACCATTAATCAACTAGATACAACTAACATCTATACTTCATCCCAAAGTAGATTATATATTTTCTCAATATATAACGTTACATAAAACATTTACCAGAATAGACCACGTTATGGGTCATAAAGCACACCTTAACAAGTTTACAAAATAGAAATTATGCAATGTCTGCTCCCAGGCCACAATGGAATTAAACTAGAAATCAATAACAGAAAGATATTTTGGAAAAGCTCCCAAATACTTGAACATTAAATAACACCCGTCTTAATAGCACATGAAGAAATCTCAAGAGAAATTTTAAAATACTTTGAACTAAATGAAAATGGACATACTACTTAACAAAATTTATGGAAGGGAATGAAAGCAGTGCTTAAAGTGACACCTGTAGTACTGAATGCATATATAAGAAAAAAAGATCTAAAATGAATAACATAGCAGAGTGCAAGAGACCACACGGAGAGCGCAGTGTGGGCTGTAACATGGTGCTGCTAGGGTCTCTAAGCCCAAAGCAGTGAGGTGGTTGGTTACAAGAACAGGAGAGTTCTGCATGGACCACCATTTTCTCTGTTTCCTCCCATTGCTGAGAACAAGGGAACTGTTGCCATAACTATAGAGGTCGGCCTCTCCAGCCCAGAGCAGAAAGTCAATTTAGGGAAGGAAGTGGAGCAAAAAGAAGATACCAGCAAAGTAGGCCAGGGCAATACCAACTAAGAGGACGAAGAAATGTGACAGTATCTGCTCACTCCTTCTAGCACATCACCCAAAGGTAGAGAAGGCCTCTTGGCTGAACGCTTTTGAGGTGTCCTCCTGCAAGCTCCTCCTTCCTGACCCCCCTCACCTCCTGATTGCTCTACTAGCCCTTCTTCATTTTGCAGTATCTCTCCCCAGCTTCCTCAGACTCTCCACCCTTCCTGACCTAGAAAGCCTCCGAGCCCTTTGCACTTTGTTTAGTCACACAAACACTGCTCTCAGGCATTAGCACCTAAGGCTAATGTAGAATTAACAGGCAAGCTAGTTCAGACTGCAGCAGAAATATTCTTCTGCCCGGTTTTGCTGGCTCTGAAGTGGAGGCTGAGCTCTGGCCACATGAGTGGGGAAGGTGCATGCTCTGGATCCAGCTCGCCTTCCCAATCAGCAAACACAGAAAAGAACAAGATCCCTTGGAAGAGTTTTGGAATCAAGATAATTCTTGATTAGACCTATGAGTAGAAACCTATGGTATCTGTCATTCTCTGCCTGACTTATTTCGCTTAGCATGACACCCTCAAGGTCCATCCACTTTGCTACAAATGGCCATATTTCATTCTTTCTCATTGCCATGTAGTATTCCACTGTATATATATATACCACATCTTCTTGATCCATTTATCAGGTGATGGACATTTAGGCTCTTTCCATGATTTGGCTATTGTTGACAGTGCTGCTATGAACATTGGGGTACATGTACCCCTATGTGGAGAGGGGAAGAGGGAAAGAGAGCTGGGGAGAGAGAGGGACACAAAACTCGAGAGACTATTGAATACTGAAAACAAACCAAGGGTTGAAGGGGGAGGTGGAGGGGGAAGGGAGGTAGTGGTCATGGAGGAGGGCACTTGTGGGGAAGAGCACTGGGTGTTATATGGAATTTGACAATAAACTATTTTAAAAAAAGATGATTCTTGATTAAATGAACAGCAGAGGTTTTCTATGCCTGAGAACATACAAAAAGTATGAGAATCATCTGTCTTTCAAAGGTTTGATAGGAATTCCCTATAAACCTATACTGGGTCCATCTTTATTTGGCATGTGTGAAGAAGGCACACAAACCCTAGGTCAGCCAAACAGATGCCCTTGACCAGAAATCTAAATTTGGAGAAGTTGACCCAGAGATGCAGACAGCCAGAAAATATTCTGGATTAGTTGAATATTTATCCCCAAAACAGTGAAGTAAATGTGATTGAGTTTCCTTCAATGATGAAGTTTAAGTCATTGAAGTTATTAGAATTGGGCTTGATTTATACAGAGAAACAGAGACCTTTTTACATATATAAATTGTGACTGGGAAATGTTATACACACAAAAAAAATCTGTGACTTTTAAAAGGTGCTGTCATCTCATGTAATCTAAAAGAATCCTTGAAGATAGGTATTACTATCTTTTTTACAAGCACCTGATCAGAATCAGTCAGCTTGCAGCAGAGCCAGAACTTGGATGACGACCCCATGAATTAATTCCCATGCCCCATTCTCCTAACCATTACAGTTTGTATTCTGATTATCATTCATCTCTGAACATTTGTTTTGATTTTGCCTTTCAGTGCTATAGGAGAGATTTTTACAAAAAAATTTATAAACGGTTCAAAAGTTTTCAGTTAAACTTTTGCTACTTTTAGTTTTATTACATCATGTTCAGAAAATTTGGCTAAATGGTTCTACCTCAGGAATTTATCATGGATTACTTGAAGGGCTAATATAGGGGTCAACTTTTGTATTTGTTCCCTAGAAATCTGAAAAAAAAAAGTTATCAAGTATAAGTGGTCTTAACACAAATTAAAAGACAGACATTGTTAGACCAAATAAAAAGAAAGACCTGAGTACACCTTGTCAACTACAAGCTGCCCATTTTTACTGTAATGAAAAGATTCATTCAAAGTTAAAGAATAGAGTGGAAGTAATCATTTCTATAGTTTTTATTCTGTGTCAAGAACTGTTCTAAGTGTTTATATGTATTAGCTAATTTATCTTCACAACCACTGTATTAGGGAGATACTATTAATATGCTCATTTGACAGAGGAGAAAACTGAGTAACTTATCCATGGCAGCACATTGTTCACATGAAGTCTGTATTTTTATATTTACAAAGCTTTAAGTTATAAAGGATATAGTGTGTCCAATTTTGCAATAAAGCAAAAAGTATACATTTTCTGAATATGTATATAAGTTTTGTCTTCTACATTTCTGTACTACTCAATATATATAATCTTCAAAATACATCAAAATCAAGTTTTATGACAATAAAGCTATACTTCTATGAGGCATAAAAGCACAATGTCATTTTGCTATGTAAAACAGTGGTCTTCTAAGTTTCTGAAACAAAGAAAAAGACTTAAAGGGTGAAAATTAGATGAACCTAGTACTAATTAAAAGAAAGCTGTAATGATATTAATATCAAAGTAGATATCATAGGAGGAATATTACCAGAGACACAGTCCTTTCATAATGATGAATTAATTTATCAAAATGACTTAAGAATGATCAATGTTTATGCTCCAAATAAGAAGGTTCAAAGTACATGATGCAGAACTGATTAGACTATCAGGAGTAATAGATAAATTCACAATTATAGCTCGAGATTCCAACATCCCTCTCTCAATATTTGATAGAATAAGTAGACAGACAATCAGTAAGGATTTAAAACCCTTGAAAAACACTATTAATGAACTTTATTTAATTGGCAATTATGGAACATTGTACCCAGTAACAACAGGACACACAGTCTTTTCGAGCATATGCAGAATGTCTACCAAGATAAAGCCAGATTCTGGAGCATAAAACAACTCTCAGTAAATGTAAGAAAGGATTAAAGTCCTACAAAGTATGTTCCCTGTCCATACAGAATTAAAGTGGGAATCAATAACAGAAAAAAAAAAAGAAATTAATACATAATCTAATCCTTTACCTTAGGAAACTAGAAAAAGAAGAGCTAATTAAATCGAAAGTAAGCAGAAACAAAGAAATAAGAATAAATAAAACAGAAATCATTGTAAGTGAGAAAAAAAAGGAAATCAATAGAGAAAATCAACAAAACCAAAAGGCAATTCTTTGAAAAGATCAATAAAATCAATGTCTCTAACCAGACTAAATAAGAGAAAAAGAGAGTTGATACAAATTACTAACAGCAGAAAGGAAAGATGGGGGCATCACTACAGATCCCATGGACATTAAAAGGATAAAAGGAAAATAGAATGGACAACTCTATGCACCTTTCAAATTTGATAATCTAGATGAAACGGACCATTTCCTTGAGAGGCACAATTTGCCAAAACTCACAAAAGAGGAAACAATCTGAATATAAATATTTTTTTAAAAAATTAAATCAATAATTAATAACCTCCTTAAAACAGAAAACACCAGGGGCCCCTCAGTGGCTCCATCAGTTAGGCATCTGACTACGGTGGCTCAGGTCATGATCTTGTGGTTCCTGAGTTTGAGCCCTGCATTGGGCTCTGTGCTAACAGCTCAGAGCCTGGAGCCTGCTTTGGATTCTGTCTCTCCCTCTTTCTCTGCCCCACCCTCATTCATACTCTGTGTCTCTGTCTCTCTCTCAAAATAAATAAACATTAAAAATAGGAAACAGCAGATTCATATGGGTTTACTATTGAATTCTACCAAACATTTAAGGAGTAAGTTATACAAATTCTCAACAATCTCTTCTAAAAGTTAGACGTGGAGGAAACACTTCCTACAAGGCCAATATTGCCCTAATATAAAACCAGACAAAGAAAGTACAAGAAAACTACAGACCAACAGCTCTGACAAACATAGATGTAAAAATATTCAAATATTATTTATGTCTTCATCACTGTCAACTGCATAGCATTTATTATAATTATACTATATGTTAATTGTCTATATTTTCCTATTCTGTTAGACTTCGAGCTCTCCAAGGACAGGAATCCTATCTTACTCATCTTTCTATATGCAGTATTTACCATAGTATCTGGCACATAGTAGATATTCAATAAATATATGTTAAACTGAACTTTCTCAGGGGTGCCTGTGTGGCTAAGTCGGGTAAGGGTCCACCTTCAGCTCAGGTCATGGTCCTGCAGTTTGTGAGTTTGGGTCCTACATTACACCCTGTGCTGACAGCTCCTGTGCCTTTCCCTGTGCCCCTTCCCTGCTTTTTCTCTCTCTGTCTCAAGAATAAATAGACAGAAACATAAAATAATTGAACTTGGTCCAATCCAAAACTTCCAGGTTGGGAAAAATCCTTGGGGTCCTTAAAATCAACTTCAAAAGTTCAAAAAATTCTACATATTAAATAAGTTAGTATATGCTTTCCAGGGGTACTATTCCTACCTAGATGCCCAGAATTATAGGTTACAAATAAAACCAAAATGATAGAGAATGGATTTTTTTCAAGTATATTTATACAATCAATTTGTCAACACCATCAGCTTCATTAAAATAGCAGTGTTATTCTGAGCACTGCAGTAAAGCTAGAAACTATTTTTTAAGAAAAACAAGCTTAAGTAAATGTGTGATAGCTAAAAGTTACCTGCTAGTAGCACTAATGTATGAATAGTAATTATAGATAAATGTATTTCTAAAAGAATTTTAAGTACCAGTCTGTTCAATTCACTTTGTTTTTATCCTTACAACTAGAGAGTAGTATGGGCATTTGTTGATTTCATGTGACACTGATGTTAAAGATTTTCTAAAGGTATATTTGAGGATATATATGTGTGTATATGTATGTGCATATATATTTATATGCACATATATAAATTATATATTTGTATATGTGTTCATAAATATTAGTCATATATTCATATATGTGTATATTAGTCATGTATATTTATTACATATACCTGCATATATGTTAGTCTTAAGAGTAAATGTTCCCATCTGAAATAAAGTGATCATATGATAACATTCTTTCTTACTAAAAATTGATAAGAACACACAATGCAATACCACCTCATGCTTGTTAGAATGGCCATTATTGAAAAGACAGGAAATAACAGATGCTGACCTGGATGTGGAATAAAGGAAGTCTTTGTGCTTATTGTTGGGATTAAAAACTGGTATATCCACTATGGAAACCAGAATGAAGGATCCTCAAAAAATCAGAAATATAATCACCATATGATCCAGCAATTTCACTTCTGGGAATATATCCAAAGGTGACAAAATCACTGACTCAAGAAGATATCAATATCTCCATGTTCATAGCAGCACGATTTACAATAGCCCAGAAATGGAATAAAAAAGCTCTCTCTCTCTCTGTGTGTGTGTGTGTGTGTGTGTGTGTGTGTGTGTGTGTGTAATGGAATACTACTGACAACATGGATGGACTTTAAATGCATTATTCTTAGTCAAATAAGTCAGAAAAATACTATATTATCTGACTTCCATGTAGAAAGAAAAGAAAAAGAAAAAAAGAAAAAAGAAAAAAAAACTACTCATAGGAAAAAATAGACTTGTCATTTCCAGAGGCAGGGATTGAGAAGGGAATTGGAGAAAGGTGGTATAAAGATACAAACTTCTAGTTATAAGACAAGTAAGTACTAGAGATGTAATGTTCAAGGTGATGACTATAATAACAATGCTGGTGATATACAGGAAAGTTAAGAGAGTAGAACCTAAGATTTCTCTTCATGATAAGACATGTTCCCCTTTATTCTTTCTTCTCTTTCTATATCTATATAAGAAGATGAAGGTTGGCTCAATCTATTGTGGCCATCATCAATATATGTAAATCACACCATCATGTTATATGCCTTAAACTTATACAGTGAATATATGCCACTTAATTCTCAATAAAACTGGGAGAAAAGTAAAAAAAAAAAGTAAGAAAAGAGTTGGTATATCCTCATTACATTCATTTTCTTTATAATACTTTGCTAAATATCTAGGTTTACTAAAGAAGACAGATAAAATGCAGTTCCAATTTTCAGAGCACACATTCAGTTTCAAAGGCCACTTGAGGGTGATTTGTCAATTTTCTTTGAAATCACAGGGCTTGTAAAGATTCAGAGGCAGTTACTTGTATGGATTTTATCCCTTGTCAACACAAGGAATGAAAGAAGCCTCCCTCTTGTTTGAGTTATGAATCAAATCTCACCAAGGACTACTTCACCCACTTGCTGTTTTGGAATTTGGGCATTTTAAAGCCAAAAGAGAAAATACATTTTCTCTATGTTTAGCTTCAAGATTTTTCTACTGCTGTTGCTAAATATTCCTGGTATTGTCATCAGCAGAATTTACCCAAATGAACATTATTCTAGGTAAAAAAACTGCTTTATACATCTTGTCTATTAGAATATCTGAAGAGCATCTTTAAAAATTATTTTTATGTTTTTACAGGGGAGGGTCAGAGAGAGGGAGATACAGATTCTGAAGCAGGCTGAGCTAGCTGTCAGCACAGAGACTGATGTGGGGATCAAACCCATGAACTGTGAGATCATGAGCTGAGCTGAAGCCGGACACTCAATCGATTGAGCCACCCAGGCACCCCTGAAGAGCATCTTTTTAGAGGGTTCATGGTAAAGGCCTTCAAACTACTTGAACTATTAACTGATGTAACAAGAATATTCCATTCATAATATATATGACTGCTTGAACATAGGATTAAAAAACAGAAAATATTCAACATAAGGTAAATTGCATGGCAACGTGGCATGTGTTCTTTAGAAGAAATCTTTAGAAAGATTCTAAAATGTAACCACTACCCTCTAAAATCTTTGCAGATTGCCCACAGCATCCAGCTTTCCCAGTATCAAATAGAATACAATTACTGTTGCTGGTTTCTAGTGAACATTCAAATTCATTTTAAATGCAGATTCTTATAGACTTGCCAGTATCCAAATATGCAAGTGGTCTTATGAGAATAATGTTTTCAACCAAGGATTCAGTAACTAGAGCAGGAAAAACGTTTTGGGATCTTGAGGGAGCCACTTAGACTAAAAACATAAGGCAATTAAATGCTCATGTGTATGTGTTTATGTAAGGATATATATATAGGGAAAATGTTTGAATAATCAATATATTTGTCCACTTAAAATCCAAATTTTAGAAACCTAACAATTTCGAATTATTTTTAATCCTTCAATTGCAGATATATTTTTAAGTGATAAATCAGATTTCATAATAGTATCTCAAGATATTCTCATATAATTATCTCATTATGAGATCAATTATGATCCCCATTTTATTTTATTTTATTTATTTATTTATTTATTTTTTTAATGTTTTATTTTATTACAGTGAGAGACAGAGCATGAGAGGGGGAGGGGCAGAGAGAGAAGGAGACACAGAACCGGAAGCAGGCTCCAGGCCCTGAGCTAGCTGTCAGCACAGAGCCCGACGCGGGGCTCCAACCCACGAATGTGAGATCTGACCTGAGCCGAAGTTGGAGGCCCAACCAACTGAGCCACCCAGGCGCCCCATGATCCCCATTTTAAATATGAAGAAACAAGCATAGACCAAGTTTAGCTAACAAGTTATTGAGTTGAGATTAGTATTCATATTTTTTGACTCTTGATTTAAGACTCCTTTTGAGAACCTGGGAACTTCACGGAATTTTCACAAGCTTTGCAAGAAAATGTTTTCCCACTGAGCTAATATTGGAATAAAAACTTTAAACAAGACTCATTCCTTATAAAAAAAAAAACTATATTCAAAACTGCAACCCCAAAGCCACAGCTCTCCCTAAATATTCCCTGCTGCTCCTCCTACTTTTCCAGTAGAAAAGTGTTGGCAAAGAATTGCTTATACTTTTTTTTTTTGCCAAAAAAACACCCTTAAAGGAGTAGCCTGCTAAGGAGTAGTGATTATTAGTGGGTAAAAAAAGGCAGTCTGTAAAAAGGCCTTCTTCAGTGTGCCTGCAATGATAATCCATTGTCCCCTTCTTGAAAGATTTTTGAAGCATCACTGAATTATCTGTTTTACCAGGTTAAACAGAGTAGGAAGGTGTGCAATGAAGCTCATTACCTAATACAGTTCATTCATTCATTCATTCATTCATTCATATGTCTTCAGTGTCCACCGTGTTCTAGAAATGTGCAATACTGTAGAGGGTCAATGTTAATGTTAGGACCAATGAATAGTCAATATTGTCTAACTGCTTAAGCAACTTTCAAGAATCTTGGAGACTAGTGTGAAAAACAGATAGCACAGTAAGGTAAATGTCATGAAAAAGGTGGAAATATAGTGCTGCAGGAATTTATAGAAAATGCTGCCGGACTCCACAGAAAATGCACAGAGCCCTGACTGAAGAAGATATCCAGAAAAAAATTTTTGCAGCCATAGTAATGATTCATGTTTCAGCCTTGAAGGATGAAAAGGCAATAAAACAATGAATTAAGAAAGGGGACGTATACTCTAGAGGTCTAGATAAATAGGTCAAAATACTTAAAGAGAAAGAGAAAGACAAAAAGTGAAAGCATCCTTGGGCAAGGAGTTTACCAGAATTAGAAAATGTTGCAGGGGCACTTGGATGGCTTAGCTGATTTAAGTCCAACCCCTGATTTTGGCTCAGGTCATGATCTGATGGTTCATAGGATGGAGCCCTACATCAGGCTCTATGCTGACAGTGTGAAACTTGCTTGGGATTCTCTCCCTCCCTCTCTCTCTCTGTCCCTACCCTGCTCTCTCTTTCTTTCTCTCTGTCTCTCTTTCAAAATAAATAAACATTTAAAGATTATAGAAAATGTTGCAAAATTGAAATTTATAGTTTCCAAATTGCATCTTATTTAATATATTCTATTGTTAGGCAGTTGGATTTGAAAACAAAGCCAACTCAAACCATGCATGTAAGGGACATAATTTTGCTGAAATAATTCAGGTTGTAAATTTTTATACACTGCCCTCCAATGTTGCTAGAATATGAAAGTTCCTGTTTCAGAAAACTGGCTAGTATAATCAGAGGAATAGCAATTGCCTGGGCTTCTTTTAGCGGCCCACAAGTGATTCCCTGTTGGGAGATTTGCCATGATCTGCAACCTGGGGCCAAAAGGAAGGGATGGATGGTTGGCCTTTCTTACTACTCAAACATTTCTTCCACCTCAAAATGGTTTCCTTCCTCTTCGCTCAATTCCTTGTCAGTTGGTAAATTTCTTGTAAGATTTCAGACAAGTAGGAAATAACTGTATACTACAAAAACTAGTTGGAGACCCTGGTTTATTAAGAGGGAAATAGAAAAATATATAATTATTATTGTGTTACTAAAATAAGGATAATGTTCATTAAATATTTACTGAGTCATCTTTGATTTAATTTTAAAGGAAGGACAAAAAACACCAGACCAAAAAAGGATAAAGAATTTAAAGTTTATCCATTTAAATTGCAGTCTAGTTTGTGATATAGGAATAGAAAACCTGGACTATCTAATCCTGAACCTATTGGCAACCAAATGTGTGACCCAAAGAAAGTGTAATTTTCTACTTGATCTCCGTTTCTGAATCTATGGTTTTAGTAGTTGATTTATGATCTCTAAGGTTTTATTTTGTTTCTATTTCTATTTTTTACATCCAAAATAGTCACAAATATCAATAATTTCAATTGTAAGAGTAATAGAAAATGGTTATTTATGTAAACATTGCAAGATAGGACTCCACAAAACATTATTCACATGGGCTATCTTAGTCTTTCCTTTGTGGACCAACTGTATCTGATTTTAGCTGAAAATTAAAAAGAGAAAAATAATTTGGATGTGGTTGTCCCATAAAAAGAAAGATCACCAAATCTTTGGCCAGGATGGGTTTTTACTCTTTAAAGAGTTACAGTGTAAACTACAGTACAATATCCCACTTCCTCAGGAAACTTTAGCCAAACTTCCTCAAAGTTAAAGAGCCATTTAAGTGCAAACTAGAAAAGCTAGGTTGTTAACAAACTGCTACAAATATCCAAAGTTACAAATTTCTGAAATACTTTATAATATAAATTATGATGCTTTCTTAAAGAAAAACCTTAGCTGGAAGAAATAGCTTAAAAACTTTTTTCAGAGATACTGGAACAGGTGGTTATTATTAGTTAATAAATCATAATTGATGAGTAAATATAGTCTGTTACTTAAATCTACAAAGTGGGTAGCAAGAAAGATGGTAGTGAGGAAAAGAGATGTGGACATTTAGCTCAGCTTTAAATTCTGGCAGCCAGCTCAAGAACAAACTGTAATTTGTGCATAGAACCATCTGTTAAATCTGCCACTAAAAACTTAAAAAAATTTTTTTTTTTAAAAAAAGCTGAGGACAGAGAAACACAAGCATGGAGTAACATCTTAGAATTTCTCTGGGCGATTATCAACTAGTCTTACTTCTATTATAGAAATAGGCTGCTCTAATAACACTGGGTGGATTTGTCAGAACATAAATAAATATTTAAAAGGACACAAAATGCTAGGGTAGTTCAAAGTGTGCCATTAAGACACTACTACTGTTCATGGGGTATTGAGTTAATGAAAATTTGGAATCTTTTGAATTAGTAGTTTACAAGTAGAAAAACCCTATAATTCAGAAGACAGGGAGAGAAAACACATACCTCCCATCCCTAGGTAAAAATGGAAGCATGTTACAAGGAGAAAATATTTTCAGTTAGTAGGAGCTAATGAGTATTGCTCTTCTATATAACTTAAAAAATGTGGTCTCCATATAATGGTAAGATAATTTAGGGGCTTTCCAAGCAAGAGGATGATCTAAAACTATTTTTGAATAAAGTTAACAGTATCTAATGTTTGTCCTTTAAAGAAAGGACACACATATGAAGAACATATGGACTTTCTCTATAAAGCAGTATTTTCTTTTTTAATCAGAAAAGATTGGGAAAGAAAGATAATTTTAATTAAAAAAATTCCTTATGAATGAAACTACGTTGTCATTCCAAAGGACCCCAATGTAAACAGGTGACATGTGCATCATGACAAATGCAACGTACATTGCTAGTTAGGTTATGTCTACTTTTGTGAAAATGTTCGGGAAAAGAATTTTCTCATATTATATCAGAATTAATTCTACACTATAAATAGCTTCATTGAAATGTTTGCTTTAAAAGAATGATTTTTAATTCAATGCAGAGTGATTTTTCTATCTACCTCATAAGTGGCTGACTAACAATGAAGGCAGTTGATTAGTTAACAGAATTTATTAAGCATTTATGGTATAAGACAGTGGCAGAGAGTGGCATGCATATGATAACATAATTAGTGGAACCTAGTGAAGACATTATACCTAGAAAATAATAAGTTAAGACAATATTCCACACTGTAAATATTGGCAGGAGCAGAAGAGGGGAACACTTGATAAAACCGGACCTAAACAGTGACTCAGGGGTGACTAACTTTAGGGAAAGAAAACTCATTTCATCTCCTACTTACTGTTAGAGATGTTAGATTAACAATAAAGCAGCCCAGAGAAAAGACACCTGGAGAGGAAGTTAATGGTGGTGATTAAAACCAGGACTCTGGACAAGACCATGAGGGGAAAATGAGTCAACATGTGAGTGCCTAAAACAGCGGCTGACATGTAATAAATAATGAATAAATGTTCAAAGTTATTATGCAATGAACCATCCCTCCTCAGAACAAAGTAAATACAATTAATTGTCTCTGTCTGTGGAATATTTTGGGACCTTTTTTCCCCTTCTATATTAAACCCATATATTTAATTTTAGAATTTCATCTAGGAAAGAAATATAGTTTCCTCAAGATCCTATGCTCTACAAGGAAAAGCATACGATTACTTACTGGTCAAATTAGACTATTCTGATCAGTTTAGTTGAAATTATAGTCAGAACTTCATTAGATGTATTCTCCTTTGTTCCTTGGTGCCCCCAGTGGAGCAGAGACAGCAAATTCTAGGCAAGGAGAACTATGAGGAAGTGCTCAGATGTTGGAATGACTCTGAAGAAATATGAGTGACAATTATGAGACCTATCTGAGATGTAAAAGAACAATTCCATTGAGGAATAATGGAAACTAATACTGGTGAAAAGGTGCAAAGTATTATTTCAAAGTTAGTTTGGGAAAACAGAGTTTTACCTTGAGGTCGGGAAACTACAGAGCAATTTCAAATAATGTAATCAATTGATATTTCAGGGAAAATGGCTTCTGGCATGTTTGCCAGTATAATTTATCATAAAGGAAAGGGAAAGAGTCACTTCTGTCATTTAAATTTATTTCTGTATATAGAGTTTTCCCCAGATAAACCAGGTTAGAAATAAAAATAACGATCAAGTGAATACTTTTTTTTAAATTTTTTTTTGTTTTATTTATTTTTGATACTGAGAGAGACAGAGCATGAGAGGGGGAGGGTCAGAGAGAGAAGGAGACACAGAACCGGAAGCAGGCTCCAGGCTCTGAGCTAGCTGTCAGCACAGAGCCGGATGCGGGGCACGAACCCACAAACGTGAGATCTGACCTGAGCCGAAGCCGGAGGCTTAACCGACTGAGCCACCCAGGCACCCCAACTGAATACTTTTAAATAAAAGAATTAGGAACATATGATGAATAATTTTATATTAAGTGATGACTTACAGTATATTAAATATACAGGAAAAAGGAGAATTGATTTTCAAATTATCTCCAGGCCCACCTGGCTTGTATACACATTTCCCTCTAAATGGATGCCTAATGACTTAATATTATGCTGTTTTTCAAAAGGAAGGATCCATGATGGGTGAAGTGATCTATGTAAATAATCAAAATATAACAAAAAGAAATCTCCCATCCATAAAATTATGGTAGTGTAGTTAAAAAGCAATGAATTTACATTGTCATTTTGTATTCCGCAGACAAAAAAAAATAAGGATCTCCCATTATTAAATCAGGACAAGTGCAGTGACTCATGTTATCCAGGAAAAAGAATCAAACACAAATCTTTAAAAATACTCCAAAAAAAATCAAGCAACTAGTACATTAAATTTTTTTTCTAACATTTATTTATTTTTGAGAGAGACAGAGAGAGAACAAGTGGGGGAGGGGCAGAGAGTAAGAGGAAGACACAGAATCTGAAGCAGGCTTCAGGCTCTGAGCTGCTAGTACAGAACCCCACATGGGGCTTGAACTCAAGAGCTGTGACATCATGACCTGAGCCAAAGTCAGATGCTTAACTGCTTAACTGACTGAGCCACTCAGTTTCCCTGAAACTACTACATTTGTAAAAATAAAATAAAAAACAGAAAAAAAGAAAGAAAAGGAAAAGAAAAATAAGAAGAAAGAAAAAATATACCCTAAAATGGGGAATATTTCAAACTACTGGCCTTAAAGAAGCTTTTTAAAAATTTAATAAAATGTCTTATATCAAAGGTAAAATCAAACAACCTCAATGTCAACAATAGAAGCAAGGCACATTATTGACTAAAATAATTTCTAATTTTTTTAATGTTTATTTATTTTTGAAAGAGAGGGAGTACAAGTAGAGGAAGGGCAGAGTGAGAGGCAGACACAGAATCTAAAGCAGGTTCCAGACTCTGAACTGTCTGCACAGAGAACGACATTGGGCTTGAACTCACCAATGGTGAGATCATGACCTGAACCAAAGTCGGGTGCTCAACCAACTGAGCCAACCAGGTGCCCCACTAAAAGAATTTCTAAAGCTATGTCCCAAATGTCTAGTCAGTGAAATGACTGAAATAACAGCCAATATTTTGACAGGACCTTCTGTGTGCCAAGCAATTCAGGATACTTTTTATGGGTCAGCCTAGAGATTCCAAAATATTTTCACTAAAATATGTAATGGCTACAAAATAATTGAATTTGGGAATGTAGAATTTGGAAGTGTAGCTTCCACATTGCTTGCCCAACCCTTACCCAAAGTTAATTCTTATCTCATAATTCATCTTTAAAAATACATATTTTTAAATATAGTACTAATTTACTTCTTCAGACCAATGAGCTATGTTTTTCCTTTGCTTTGAGTACCTTCCTGGACCATTTCTGTTTACCCATAGGTATAAATATTCTGATTTGTTAACTAATTTTAGCCTGACATGTACTTTATGAAGTAAATGTTACTCCTATCTTATCAATGAGGAAATGACTAGCCCAAGATCACACAGCTAACTAGATGGTAGAGACATATTAACACCACTCTTC
Source organism: Suricata suricatta (assembly GCF_006229205.1). Taxonomy (NCBI): domain Eukaryota; kingdom Metazoa; phylum Chordata; class Mammalia; order Carnivora; family Herpestidae; genus Suricata; species Suricata suricatta. Next base: position 64,577,782 of record NC_043710.1, read on the forward strand.
AGAAACTAAAGCTTTGATATTCTTTCTATAAGCCATATGTTTTTAATGCAAAATGCATGAAGTAACAAAGTTAGGATCTCCACTTACTGAATTTCCTTTTCTATTAGGAATTCTCAAACAGAACAATAGTTTAAGAAAATGTGTTTGATAAAAGGAAAACAGCTATTTACTTGATTTTATTTTTAAATAATTTGAAATGTACCGAATAGTCTTTAGCTGATGTCTACTTTAGTTGTAGGAGAATACAGGGAAATGAAAAGTATCACAATAGTATTATTTTATACATAATGTGACATCAAAAAAATCAGAATAAGACTAGAATGCATTTGTAAATAATTTGCACATATTATAAAAAAATAGCCATAAAAACTGTGACAGATAGCCACAAATATTCAAATAAATTATGTAACCGGATTAGGGGTAAGGTAAAGTACTAACACTTTAACATTATTAGAGAAACAAGAACTTCTACAAAAGCAGAGGAAAGTCAGGTAGGAAATAGCTGCACGTGGTTTCGAATATGAAAAAGTACAGATAAATGTTGTTAGATCAACTATAATTTGCATGGACAAAATTGAACCCTGATAACTATCTCACATAATAATAGAAATTAATTTGTAAGAGGTTAAATACCTATATATTAAAGTTTAAACTAAAATTTATTGAATAAAACATTTTCTAAAGATTTAAAAATAACTTTGTGATCTAGAGATAGGCAAAGGTATTTCAGAATGAAAAAAAGCACTAACCACAAAAGAATATTTGAGGAACTGAGCCTCATATAAGTTTGAACTTCTTTTTGTCAAAAGTTGCTGTTAAGAATATGAAAATGCACCTGGGTGCCTGAGTCAGTTAAACATCTGACTCTTGATTTTGGCTCATGTCATGATCTCCCGGTTCATGGGATCAAGCTTCATATCTGTTGTCAGTGCAAAGCCTACTTTAGGGATGCTCTCTCTCCTTCTCTCTCTGTCCCTCTCTTGCTCACACTCTCTCTCAAAATGAATAAACATTAAAGAAAAGAATATAAAATATAAGTAACAGTGTGAAAAATTTTTGTTAAAAATTGCATCTTTAATATATATATCCTCACACACAAAAAAAGAAAGCCACATATATTTTTTTTAATGGGAACATAGGAGCTGGCCTAAGTAGCTCTGAAAAACAGTGTTTTGACTAGAAACTGTATGGTTGGAGGTAAAATGATCTGTACACTGCACACAAACACTGCACTCTAACTAGTAGACTTGTTTCTCATGGGGATTCAGGTAAAAATTTTGAAACAACTTTATATATATACTTGTATTAAATAAGTAACTTCACAGTAGATGGCAGGTGGTAGGCTTCTCACTGTGAGAGACGAAATTACAGATAAACAAGAAGAGAAATGTGGAATGAACCTTATGGAACTGTATGAGTCAGAGACACCAATATGAACTTACATTCATATATATATTCAACATGAAAATGGATGGACATAAAAATTAAAAAAAAGGTGTATATATGTGAGTTAATATGTACAAACACAGTGCCTCATTCTGTCCCATGATAGAGTCTAAAAACACTACTCTAACCAAATGATAAAGGCGAACATCCCTAGAAATGTTATATGGAAATCGCATATCCCCTTATATGATGTGATGAGAACACTTGAATTCTGCAGTACCCTTTCCAATAATCCATAACTTTAGTTTAATAACTAGAGAAAAAAAATCAGATTGCTATAGATTGGTGATATCCTACAGGATACCTGGTCAATATTCCTTAAGACCATTGAGGCCATAAGAAATAAAGAAAGACTGAGACACTATCACACTAGAGGAACTGGAGTCACATGGCAAATCAATGCAACATGGAAACTTGGAATAATCTTGGAAGAAAATGTACACATTCATGAAAAATCTGGTACAATCCAAATAAAGTCTGGAGTTGAGATAATAATAATATACTAATGTTGGTTTTTTTCGTATTGACAAGTATACCATGGTAATGTAAGACGTTATCAATGGGAAAAACTGGCTTAGAGGTATATAAGAAGCCTCTGTACCACATTTTAAAGTTATCCATAAATCTAAAATTATTCCAGAATAAAAGTTTATGGCTCAGTCAGTTGAGTGTCTGACTTCAGCACAGTTTATAATCTCACGGTTTATGGGTTTAAGTCCCACATCAGGCTTTGTGCTGAAAGCAGGGAGCCTATTTCAGGTTCTCTCCCCTTCTCTCTGTCCCTCCCCTTGCTCATGCTTTCTGTCTTTCTCAAAAATAAATAAACATTTTAAAAAGAGCAAATATTTGAGCTGATACTTTACAAGTTAGGATATATTAATGACTGATACATACATGAAAAGATGCTCAAAATTGTTAGTCACAAAGGAAATACAAATTAAAACCACAACGATATGCCACTCCACACTTGTTGGGATGACTAAAATGAAAACAACTAATAATACAAAATGTTAGAGAGTACAGAAGTTCTCTCATGCATTGCTGGTTTAAGTGTTAAATAAAACAACCTATATGGAAAACAGTTTGGCAGGTCCTTATAAACTGGTAGTTTTATGAAAAACTACCAGTTAAATATAAACCTACCTAATGATCCAGAAATTCTACTTTAAGTTATGCCTACTCAAAGATTTATGAAAAATCTTCATTGTCACTTTAATCACAATTGCAAAAAATTGAACACTGAAATGTCTATTTACAGGAAAATCGATAAACAAATTGTGATATATTATGATGAAGGTATACTATTTAGAAATAAAAAGCACAAGTTCCTGATACACGAAACAATATGGATGAATCTTAAAAACGTTATGTTGATAAAAGAAAGTAGACACAAACAAGTACATAATGTTGGATTCCATGTATGTGAATATAAGGACAGTCAAAACTAATTTATAGAGAGAGAAATCAGAATCCTGGTTGCTTCTGTGAGAACATAGACTGAAAAAGACACAAGAATACTTTCTTGGGAACTGTCAGTACTGTATATCTTGATTTGGAGTACATTTGTCAAAACTCAGCAAGCTGTGTACTTTGGGATCTATACACTTATCTATATAATAATTATACATCAATTATAAAATTTAGGCAAGGGGTATAAAGGCTCTGACTGAACTCTTAAATCGGGTTGGCAAAGTAGATCTTTGGATGAAACAAGAACTATAGATAAAGAATTAACTAACAGAAAAGAATGTGTCTGTTAACTCTCATTGGAGAAAAAACTAAAAAAAAATATGAATACAGCCTTCTCAGAATCTCTCTCCCTTTTTTCAATAATTAAGCCCTCTCGTTTTGTTTATATATTCCCCTTTTATGTCATTTCCATTATAGAGTGGAGATGGATGCAAAGGACATTTTACTTCAGCCTAGGAATTGAATATTATTCTATTTGCAATTCATTCCTCCCCTACCCCAGAGTAACTAGACCAGTGCTGTATCTTACACCAGAGAAGCCTATAAAAATTACCTTGAATAATTATTAACAGGTAAAAAAGAAGGAAAAAAAAAGAAAGCCTATAGGTATATAACAAGAGTAGCCCATTTCCCAAGTTTTCCCTGCTGTTTCAGGCAAAAACACTAAAAAAGTAATAATAATAGAAGACAGAATTTTCACCCAGAAGAAAATAGAGCTCATATTGTAACTGTGTCTAAAGTGATTTTATCCAGTGTTATTACCTCCAAGAAATTCAGACATTTGTTCATTATGAAGATTAAGACATATTTATCAAAATTAAACAAAATAGATGGCTTCAGCATTTCCAAATTTAGCATATATACTATACTTCATTCCATATAAAGGGAAGAGGATGGATGTGTATAAATCTTCAACTGAAAGCTCAAGGGGCTCAGTGCATCACATATAAACAGTTAGGCCAAGATGATGGTTTCATTATGACCCATTTACATGAAGCACTATTCACTTCATACAGGCTGTTCTGTTTCTCTATTACTTTCAAATGAAGTCATCCATCTGTAGAAAATGAGCAAATAGAATATTCATGAGTTAAGGGATAATTTTTATCATCCCTGGAGAGTTTCTTTCTTTGGGTTGTTTATTACCTGCAGAGCTCAAAATTGATTAAATATCATTTTCCAATTATAGTGATGCCAGAACATATTCCTCAAAGAAAACACTAAACATATAATAATTCTTACAATAGAAAGTATGCTTTCAGGAGTAGATCCAGAGTTTGCAGAATCTGAATCTTACACAATTTTGGAATTTTTTAAAAGAAAAATGACAGAAAATTATAAAAATAAAATGTCTAAGATCCTTCGTAGGGTGTGTGAAAATGAAAACCTGGAAGTTTCATTAACTTAAAGGTAAATCTACATTTGCAAGCATTTTTTGAAGGTAGTAGCAATAGATCGAAGTATTTGTTTTTTAAAACTTATTTAGAAACTATCATATAAGCATTTGGAATTTCTTTTTTTTAATTTTTTTAATGTTTTATTTTATTTTTGATACAGAGAGAGACAGAGCATGAGAGGGGGAGGAGCAGATAGAGAAGGAGACACAGAACCGGAAGCAGTCTCCAGGCTCTGGGTTAGCTGTCAGCACAGAGACTGACATGGGGCTTGAACCCAAGAACGTGAGATCTGACCTGAGCCGAAGTCAGAGACTTAACCAACTGAGCCACCCAGGCACCCCACATTTGGAATTTCTTAAACTGACTTGAAAATAAGTGGTTACTGACTGAACTCAACTACCATACTTGCTTTCACTTTTAAAAAAGATTAATTTAAAAAATTTTTTTTGTTGGGATAGATAGATAGCTCCCATCTAAAAGTTGCTATCAGGTTATGAGCCACACTGTCAGTATTCTTTACTTGCAGGAGGAGCTGCAAGTTTACCAATTTACATTGTTTATCAATTCCTTAGGACTTGTTCCAGCAAACATAAATTCCCAAAAATAAATGAACTCCTAGTCGTGAAGTCTTAGGTTAAAGGAAGTCTTCCATTTCTCCCCCAAACCCCTACCACACTAAAAGAAGAATTAATTACTCCCTATATGACCTTCTGTAGCCTTTGTAGTCATCTCAATCGCTTTTTACTTTCCTCATTTTCATTAGTTATCTGTGTATGAATCTGACATTATAGAATTATAACTCCTTAAGAGTGAAGGCCAATTTAATTTTGAACCTAAAGGCCTAGCTCTTACTGGGGGCCTAATCAATGGTCACTGATAGAGTGAATGAATGAATGAATGAACAAATGAATAAGTGCTTTAGCGATGAGTTTCTCAAAGTATGGCACAAAGTATGGATCAGAAACATCAGCATCATCAGAGAGTTTATTAAAAATGCAAATATCTACTATTATCCCAAACCTACTGAATCAGAATGTGTACTTTGACAAGATCCTTACGTGATTCATGTGCACATTAAAGTTGGAGAAATATGATGGTTAGTATTCCTCTAGCTTTAGTTCTTTTTAATTTTTTAAAAGTTTATTTGTTTTGAAAGAGAGAGAAAAAGTGAGTAAGCAGGGAGGTACAGAGAGAGAAGGAGAGAGAGAGAGAGAGAGAGAATCCCAAGCAGGCTCTGCACTGTCAGCACAGAGCCTGATATAGGGCTCGAACTCACAAACTATGAGATCACGACCTGAGCCAAAACCAAGAGCCAGATGCTTCACTGACTAAGAGACTCAGGCACCCCATTATCCCTCTAGCTTTAAAGGGAAATTTTTATCCAGAAAAATATAGTTTTATACTTCACAGCAAGTGTTTTCTCATTTGTTCTTAATATGTTTAGCTACATTGATCATACCCAAAAAGGGCAAATGAGCCAATGGATTATTATCCAACTTATTCTGTCTTCTCCCTAACAAAAGGAAATAGGATTTAAAAATCATAAACTTAGTGGAATTGGTGGAAAGAAGGTAATGATGAATAAAACAAATACTAACATGAAAATTGAGTTGTCAATTGGAATTCATAACCAGGATCTTTTCATATGTATGTATGTGTGAATATATTTTAATATATAAAATAATATATAATTATATTTTATAACATATAATAATAAATATATATATTAACAAACAAACCCTCTAAAATCTTAACCTAAATTGACCAGGAATTTTGTAGATCAATATTTCCATGCCTTTGGTGTTCAAAATGGAGAAGTAATGTTGGAAAATTAGATAAAATTAGAGATTGCATTCCCAGTCCAATTTTAAAAAGTACATGCCAATGAAACCTCAGATTGGAAATTAAATCTCAACTCGCTTTAATTTCATGAGAGAATGATAGCTCATACATTCAATTTATAGCCCTCCTCCTCATCTCCCTTGTTGAGCAGATTATGCACTGTCTGGACTTTTTCCAGCTCAACTATGAGAGTAAATCATTGCGATTCTACTTTAAGATTGGCTATCTTTTCAGGCACTTAGGTAATCTACTGAAAGAGTTATCATACGTTATAAATACGATTAAGTCTGGATAGGTATAAATATATCCATTTGAAGAAGGTACATTTCAATACAAATCTTGAAAAAGAATAGAAAGAGAAATTAAAGATTGCAAAGAACTGTCACCTATGGCAGAAGCTATTAGTCATGTCATGGTGAAGAAATAATTAGAGTTGCTCAGTTCTTCAAGGTGAACTTCAAAAAAAATGAAGCAAATTGAAACAAAATCACAGAAAAGGACTATGAATCACAGTAGAGACTTTGCTGGGGGAATTACGCATGTGCCTGTTTAATCAATGCATATGTCAAAACTTACTTTTGCATTTAAAACATTATACTCTTAATTTTCATTTCAATACAAACTAGGTTACAAACCAAACTTCCATATGACTGTAGGGATGGTATCTTTGTTTGACTTCTATATAATCACTAATAATCTGGAAACATAATAAAGTATTGTTACTGGGCAGAACTTGTCTGTGTTCCTGCCTGCATTACTAAGAACAGGTTAGGTTACACCACTGAACAAAATTAATCCCTAAATCTCAGTGCCTTAATACTATAAATGTTTGTTTATGACACAAATCCTCTACAAGTTGAGTGGTTCTCCATGCTGAAAGATGAAGATGGGACTTTTCACCACCTCAGCTCATAGTCCATTGGTGAGAATTAATCACAAGACACTGTGTAATTTGGGAGATAGAGTCTTCTATGTGCCCATGAAGGAAAGGAGAACCAGATATTGGGGGTGCTAGTCATCTATCTAGTAAGTGTGATAAGTTAGATAATATAAACAGAAATGCCAGGATATGTAGAAACAAAAATATCTGAGGAAGAGAAATAAGTAAGGACATAATTTGGGGTGAAGAGAAAAAAGACTCCATCATTGGAGCACCTGGGTGGCTGAGTCGGTTGAACGTCTGATCTCGGCTTGGGCCATGATCTCACAGTTCATGGGTTCGAGCCCCATGTTGGGCTCTGTGCTGACAGCTCAGAGCCTGGAGTCTGCTTCAAATTCTTTGTCTCTCTTCCTCTCTGCCCCTCCCTGGCTCATGCTCGCTTTCTCTCTCTCTCTCTCTTTCAAAAATAAATAAGCATTAAAAATAAAAAAAAAAGAAGACACCATTATTGGTCATGAACAGATTTACTTTCTTTTTAATGTAGTAACAGTCTAGAATAAATGGTATACAGGGCAGTACCTTGAATCAAGTTATAACTTGAATGTACTACAATGCTCACTGCTTAAAAGAATATCATGTATAGAAGTTTGGGAAAGGAAAGAACTGACCTGTTACCTATGTTTCAGTTTTTCTACTACTGCATAACAAGTTACCACAAACTCAGTGGCTTAAAACAATAGCTTTTTATTATATCATATTTTTCTAGGCTAGAAGTCTGACATGGCAAGCCTGATTTCTGTACTCAGAGTACCAATGGAAAAATGGAAAGGGTCACCAAGGATTGTGTTCTCATCTGAAGCTTGGGGTTCAGGCTCATGGGTTGAAGTCATTTTTTTCTCACACTTTCCATGTGACCCCCTACCTCTTCAGGCAGCAATGACAAGTCCTTCTTATCTTTTCAAATCTCTCTGACTTCCTCTTCTAATTTTAAGGAATGTTGTCACTACACTAGGCCTACCCAGAGAATCCAGGATAGTCTATCTTAAGGTTAGCTGGTTAGTAATCTTAGTAATAGCTGCAAATTTCCTTTCTTCATGAAATGTAATACACTATGACCACAGGAATAATACCAACTGGCCAAGATCATGGATTTGGAACTGCCTACCACACTATAATAGGAATCTGTATCCCTAATATTTCTGATTTATATGCATGGATTTTGTTTGTAAATCGATGATCACAAAACAGACATATTTGCAATTCATCTACATTGGAACCAGCGATGAATAAGAAGCAGAAAAACATAAAGAACAAACTAGTTTAATGTTTAGGGATGAGGGAAAATGAAGACCAAGAAGAGGCAATAGGGCAAACTATGATATAGGTTGAAAAGTATACACAAAAGGAAGGAGAACAGAAGAAACAGGGCCTGTGCAATTAAAAGCATGAAGGACATAATAAGGTTGATATTGGCATTCAGAGATTTGACGGTGGGTTACAATGCAGACTGTTTATAGCAAAGAGACTGTTCTATTGCCTGTGTTAATTCAGGTACTGAGAAGCTTAAATATGGCAAGAATCTTATAATTCCCTACTACATAAGTTAATTATAATAAATAAAGTGGTTTGTTTTTCTGCATTCAACAGCTGGCATTATGGAATCATGAAAGTAGAGAAACAGCTGAGGTAGTATGTAAATGAGTGATGAGCTCACATTCAACTTCTAAAAAAGGTGAATTAATAGTAGAAAAAATTCCAATTATTTAAAAAATGATCAGTATTAGCTAATACCAAATCATTATACAGGACTAGCAAAATATCTTCTAAAACTAACTGGTCAATGAATACACTCAAACTGCACATCACACACGTGCACCTCTTCCTGTCCATTATCTGGTCAGAATGCTAATACCTCTGAAATGAGCCAGACATACGGTGGTAGGGAAAACAAGAAAAGTAGGAGACATGATGGCCATTTTCCAGCATGCAGTAGAATAGTGATGCCATCTCAAAAAAAAAAAAAAAAAAAAGGAGAAAAAAGAGACTCTGTGGTCATACACATTTGAGGTATGTTAAAGTTTACCAGATATATTTTCAAGTTGGACTATTCTGAGACTTTACAGTTGTTAATATGCATTGTGAATCTTTAAGGGAGAAATATAATCTGAACACTTTCCAAACTTCTGTGATTAGGGAAATTTCTTCTGATTCAGACTATGGTAGAGATGACTAGCTGTCCAACAAAGTCCATGCTTTTCCTCTCTATAATGAGAAGCAGAACCTGGGAAGCAGCTTCCAGCTAAGGAGTGTTATTTCCTGGCTCCTCTTATAATTAGGTATGGCCACATGACTGATTCATGTCAATGAGATTTGAGGGGAAATCATGTGACTAACTTCCTGAAGAAAGGCTTTTAAGAAATAGGTATTCCTTCTCCATGATCTATTTGCTCCTCTGTCAGCTGGTTGAGAGGACAATGGCAGATCCTTAAGATGAACAGAGCCTGGGTTTTCAGACCATTGTGTGGAGGAAAGTTCTCAGTGACCAGAATACATATATATTGTCCCAGAAAATATATGGCAATATCTGGCAATATTTCTGGTTATCACAAATGAGGAGGGGGTAATACTAGCATTAATAGGTAGAGCCTAACAATGCTATTATTCTACAATGCACTGACAGTCCCCACGACAATGAATTATGTAGTCCAAAAAGTCAAGGTGGAAAAACCCTTCACTACCCTGTAAATGAGAGAAGAAAATAAATATTTATTTGTTTGTTTGTTTGTTTATTTATTTATTTTGAGAACACGAGAGAGCAAGCAAGCATAAGCAGGGAAGGGCCAGTGAGCGAGGGGGAGAGAGAAGGGTAGAGAGAGAAGAAAGAAGAAGAAGAAGGAGGAGGAGGAGGAGGAGGAGGAGGAGGAGGAGGAGGAGGAGAAGAAGAAGAAAAAGGAGGAGGAGGAGGAGGAGGAAGAGGAGGAGGAGGAGAAAAAGAAGAAGATAACGACAATGATGATGGAGAGAGAGGGAGAGAGAGGGAGAGAGAGAGAGAGAGAGAGAGAGAGAGAGAGAGAGAGAGAGAGAGAGAGGGAGAGAGAATGAATATCCCATGCAGGGCTCCAACTTATAAACTGTGAGATCATGACCTGAGCCAAAATCAAGAGTCAGATGCTTAAGTGACTGAACCACCCAGGTGCCCCCAAAATAAGTATTTTGACTGCATTAAGCCCTTGAAATATTAAGATTTCTATAGCATCTACTTAACTTCTAGGCAGTTTCTTCCAGAGCTAGTGTTCCAAAAACCATACTTCAGTAAAAATAGACTATATAATTGTTATAAATACAAAGATAATAGATTACACTGGTTGCCAAGACGGGCTGATTTTACCCTCAGAAAATTTCTGAAATCCATTCCAATCTATTTTCACTGGTAATATCCTATTCATGTGTATATTTTCTCTTTTCTGGTCTATGATAACAGTTTCTTAAATGGGCTTTTTGTCTCTAGCTGTCTTTGTTATTGTCACAACATTAAGTAGGGGCAGAAACAGAACTTGAAGTGAAGGTTTTGCTTCTAAATTCTTTGTACTTTTTCACTGAAGTGTGAGAGATAGTTTAATGTACAGAGACCCTGGACTTGAGGATTAAAAAGACCAATTTTAAATCTTAGCTTTGATATTTACTAAATTATAATTTTGGAAACCATTAAGTACCTGTCTTGGGATTTTTACCTCTTCATGAAGCAGAAATAAAAATTTTAAGGTTAGAGTTTTTTTTTTTTAAGAATTAGTATACTACTTAGAATATGGTCAGTATGCATTAAATCATAATAAACTAATAAGAAAAAAGTAATACACAGTGCCCCAGGACACTGCACTATTTGCTGCTCTCCCTCTAGGCAGGTGTTTGCTTACTGAGTTTATGTCGGATAGTGTGAGATCTCTAATGCTGCCCAGCACTATCCTTCTACCCAGAGTGACATGCGTGGGTCTGCACTGAATGCTCAGACTCGTGGGTAGCCTTTTGTTTTTGTGAAATCATACTCTGCAGTCAGTTCACACTGGGCTTCTTTTGGTAACCATTCAGTCTTCTTGCCATATTGGTTTTAAAACTGCTCCTTTGTGGTTTATACATGTATCGTAACTACGCTCTTATGTTTAGTCATTTGTTTACCATAACGTTACTCTCCAAAACAAGTGGAGGAACAAACAAGAAAAACCCAGGCAAAACCTCATTTTGTTTCTCCTTTCTGGAATTCTTTTCATCTCCATGTTCTATCACTCTACCAAATCTTAGTATATTCCTTCACTTGTTCATTCATGTGCTTATTTATTCCATTGATTTAGCCATTCCACAATAATCAGTAAGCACCAGGCTTAGTGCTGAGACTTACCATTTTGTGCCTTTAAACCCTGGTTATAGCTTCTCTTACCTCTCCAAGGAGGCTAAATTCCTTAAGGGAGTAGATCACAGATTACTGATTTATCTATATCACCTAGACCTGCACATAGTAAGTGCTTAGTATTTCTAATACTCACTGCTTCACACAAAAGCTAGAGGTTATTAGTATTCTTTGCCATGTTTTCCAAATACTTCAGTGACTCCAAGGAGAGGATTCACAAATCCAAAACATACACACAAAATTAATTCAATTGGTTTCTTTGTTTCACCTGTGGTGCTAACAAACTCAATAAAAAATTCAGACAGGGATGAATGAAACAAAACAGAACATGAGCAATGCTAATCTATAAATTAGTATACTCAGGGAATAATAGGAATCTTCCAACACTCGTACAACAATTACACATTTAAGAAGGTTTGCTGATGAAAGAGGAATAAAAGCTCAATAATGTATAAAAATTACTCCACCTAATGAGTTAAGGGGATTGAGAATACTGACTGTTTATATTATGAAGAATTTATATTAGCTAAAACAGTATCACATGCAGTCTCTTAAGCATCCTGAGTATGCAAAATAAACAAACAAATCACAAGGCCTATATCTGTACAACCATTAACATTTACTATTAAGAAGCAAATATTCCCAATTGGTGTTATTTATGTAAAGTGCTGAATAGCAAAGCTCCTTCAAGTTTGCTCCAGGCCATTTTATTTATTTTTTACTTTTTAAAATGTTTTTAAGCTTATTTATTTATTTTGAGACAGAGAGCAAGTGCAAGTGGGGGAGGGAAAGAGAGAGAGAGAGAATCCCAAGCAAGCTCCCAGCTATCATGGCAGAGCCCAAAGTGAGGGCTGGGACTCAGGAATCCTGAGATCATAATCTAAGTTGATATCAAGAGTCAGATGCTTAACTGACTCAGCCACCCAGGCACCCCTGCTCCTATCTATTTTCTATCAAAAGTTTTATTTTATGTTATTTTATTTAGTTTTGTTTTATGTGTAGCTGTTATACACTACATTTTAAGAAAATTTCCTTTACATGTCAGACCCTGTTATTGCTAAGAAGGTTACTTTCAATTTTTCTAATAAATAATCAGAGAATATTTTCCTTTAAGGAAATTGGGAATTAGGGCCAGCTTAATGATTTGGAAGGAGGGACTCTTTCTTTTCATTTGTTTATCCCTAGGAACTAGTGCCATGTTTGCTTCATGTCAGTAGCTTAGCAAAATGCTTCCTGACTTAGTGAATGATGTATAAATTTGACCTGCCATAACATTAAAATTTAAATATATAGAAAAAGTTATGTTCATTTTTTTTACTTCTTCTAAACACTTGCAGTTATTATTCTGCTAATATTAAATAAATGGCCAAAGAATTAACATTAACATAATACTAGCATATTGATACTATGTTAATGTTAACAGAGCAGTATATTCTAATATTTTAAGTTCCGGTGTTTATAATAAATTAATATTTGATGACATTTAACAGAGATATGATACTAGAGCAACTCTTTGGCTTTTTAGTTTTAACACACAGCTATAATTTAGAATTCAACTATAATGTATATTGCCAAAAAAAAAAAAAGACATGAGTGAAAGGAAAGTCCTATAAGGCACCAAATTTTTCTTCCTTCCATACTTGACAACACTTGGAATAGTATCCAAAATCTCATGCATATTAAAGCCTATAAAATACTTTTCACATATATCATCTTATCTAACCTCAGCCTTAGGAGATGGGTATCAGTATTATGTTCCTATAGCTGCAAATCCTAGGCTCACCCAGAGAGATCGGGGGCATGCACAAAGTCTCACACTGGCTTCTATCTATCCCAAGGTGATCAGTTTGTAGAAATCCACTCTAGAGCTTAATGATGGATGTAGAAACATACATTTAAAGCTAATTAAATGACTATTAAAAATATCTCCTAATTCTTAGTAATGGGAAAGATACCAAGACCAGATCATCAGTTTGGTGAAATTGCCAATGAAGAAGAATGGTGATAAAGTCCTTGTGTGAGGCATGGCTCCATGAAGATGTCAGTGAGTTTAATATTCTGTGGAGCTCGTCTTGATGTGTAATTGGAATCCTCAGCATGTCTCTCCTACTATTAAACCTTCCTCCAGTGTAGTGGGAGTGTAGCCAGGTCAGACTCCTGAACAGGCCAAAATGTTGTAAGATGTGTTATTGTTTAGCTCTCAGGTAATATTAAGATAAGTATGAATAGAACTTCTAAAAAATAATCCAATACAAAGATGGCATGTCAACAGAAAAGGCCAGGTTATACTGTGAAACTAAGACACATGACCCAAGAGTGAGGAGCGATTCATTGGTGGTCAGACCAAGAAGTACCATGAATGAAACACTGTGGTCCTGAATAAGAAATTGCCTGAGATAGAATATGCCATGAATGTATGTGCTTTTCTGGGTAAATAAAGCCAAATAGCATATTTTTTAAGGAACTTAACCCCTACAATATATTCTCCTGTATATTCTAGCCACTAAGATCTACTTTGATTATAAACTTTTATCATCACTCACATTATCACTGTGCATGTTCAGTGGTCATGTTATGTGTAGGTGGGCCAGTGCCAGGCCTTCTGCTCCTGCCCCAGGCTTTGGAGGCATACAGATCTTTCTTCTAAGGATGTTAATTGGGAAAAAATTAAAAACGTGTGTCACACATGACTATAGAGATCTCATCCTCTCTTCAACCTTCCACCCTCTCTCCAACATATAAATTAATAGTAACCCACCAGGAAGTCCAGCTGAAGGGAGAGCTCTCTCCTCCCTTCATGGAAGCCTGCCCTTCTCTTCAAGGGTCAAGGTCTTTGTCAGGAAGAACTGGAGGATGGAAGACAGATGGCTTTCCTACATATGCAACACCAAATTCCCCAACTCCTCTTACATGCTCAGCTGGCTGCTCCCCAGACACAACTGGCTTTATTTTGACAGATTATGAAGACTTTGAGAAAGGATGTAGCACAAAGCTCTGACCTAGGCTAGAGGAGGTTGAGAGTGGTCATTTCCAGATACTTGAGAGTACAGGTATTTAGCCACACATAATGGTGTTGTCAGGATGAAGAATAATGGAGCAGCCAGCTGAGTCTGGCCACCCCACTGAATCCAGGCCACTCTAGCCTGCCTCTATCTCACTGATCATGCATGGCAAATCTAAATTCTTAGAGGGTTGTTTGCTCTTGGCTTCATATCTTTGTCGGATATTCTTGAACAAAATAGTAAATGGGGAAGTCAGAATAAAGAGGCTGGGGCAAATCATAATGATGACAGCTAAGACATACACTCTATACTATGCACTAGGCACTCTTCTCGGTGCCTTACATATATTAACTGATGCAGTCATGAAGCAACCTTATGAGATAGGTACTATTATTACCCCCATTTCACAGATGAGAAAGCTAAGGTACTATTTAAGGTCATCCAGGCCAGAGAACAGGAATTCAAACCCCAGAAGTGTGGTTGAGGGCTCTTAACCACCATACTGTGGTGTACTGTTACGGTAACAGTGCCCTGTTCTGTACCTTCTCTTACCACACTCTTTGTCCTGTAAACCCTTTGCCTACTGTATCAAAATAGAAACAGTTTACTGGGCTTGCTAGGATTTTTCTTTTTTCTGAGTCTTCTCTTTACATAATTGCTCTTTCTCCGTAGATTGCCTTTCCCCAAACCTCACTGTTTTTGGGACCTCCTTTCAATACTTTAAGATTTAGTTTATAAAAGACGTTTGCATCTCCTGACGTCAATATTAATTACTTCCTTGTTTGTATCCCACTGTACTTCTTACTTCCTCTTAACTGTGATCATATTGAGTTTCATTTGTCTGTTTGCTTACCTTTATCACCTATAAGCCTAAGACCTTCTTGAAAACATGGGTTCTGTATCTCTTTCTTCTTTGCTGCATCACTATATTACTTTAGGTCTCACACATAGTAAATGTACTTAGTAAATATTTCTGTAATAAATGAATGAATTGATTATCAATAACAATACATGAATATAATCTAAAAGTTTATGGTACACTTTTTAGGCAGTCTCTTACTTATCTATGTGGCCATACATGAACATATGACAAATGTACATAGAAACTAGAAAGTGGGGATCATGGGGTGCCTGGATGGCTCATTTGGTTGAGCATCCAATTTCATCTTAGGTATTGATCTCACAGTTCATGGGTTCAAGCCCCATGTCAGGCTCTGTGCTGACCACTAGCTCAGAGCCTGGAGACTGCTTCAGATTTTATGTCTCTTTCTCTTTGCCCCTCCCTAGTTCATGCTTTGTCTTTCTCTGTTTCTCAAAAATAAATAAATGTAAATAAATAAATAAATAAAAAGTGGGGATCATTAGCCTCATTTGACAACTAAAAAATCTAGGTTCAGGATCACCTGGGTGGCTCAGTCAGTTAATTATCTGTCTGTTGATTTTGCCTCAGGTCATGATCTCATAGTTCATGGGTTTGAACCATTCCTTGGGCTCCGTGCTGGCGTTACAAAGCCTGCTTGCGGTTCTCTATCTCTCTTCCTTTTTCTGACCCTTCCCTGCTCAAGCATGACTCCTCTCAGGCCCAAGAGCAGTGAGGTTTGGACAAGGGCAATCCATGCTCATTCTCTCTCTCCCTCTCTCTCTCTCTCTCTCAACAAACAAACAAACCAACCAACTTATAAAACGTTAAAAACCTAGGTTCACAGAAATTTGCCTCAGTTTCTCCTATTTTAAATCCTTCTTTGGGGATCTAGAGATGACAATTTTTTCTAACACCAGGAAGGTTTTGTGTCAGATCTTTTAATGTCCTGACTGGCCTATCCATTTTTATGCTGGATTTTCTATTATTGATCCTATTCCACTAGAATATGACTCATAGGCGATCCTCCCCTTTGTGCGCTCTTGCCGTCAGTTCTGTGCCACTGTCATGAAACACACACAGTGATGGGACACTGAGGCTCACATTCTTCCCTACCTTGTCCTTTTCTCCATGATATATTCCTTGGAGAACGAAGTCTCTATATTTTTCATCTTTATGTTTTTCATAGCATTAATCATACTTTTTTACATGTATGTAAACTTAATCTCCTGGGATAGTTCATCTATTGCTCAACTTGTATTTAAAATTTTGTTAGAATTCTAACCAATCTTCACACTAGGATAGTGACATTTTTTTAGGCCCTAACAGAAATATTTTTGTGATACTGGGTTACTGAATTACTAGGATGGAATTTGTTTAATTTTTACTTACTGATTTTGAATTATTTGGGATAGCAGATTACAAGTTCTTTAATGTAGCTTTTCAGAGCTGCCTGCTAGCATGTTTGAGTGTTTCTACAGTCAGCTAGATTGAAAAGGCACCCCTTAAAATTGAGCATGATGTTTAAGAAAGTTCACACAAACAGGACTAGCCTTCATTCTAATTCAAGAATAAGTAATGTCATATAAAACCCTAATGATGTGAAAGATCAAACATAAACTTCAATGTTAAATAGGATTTTAACCCCAGATAGGTCAATATAGAATCAGAAATACTACTTCCCTGGAGCCTGGGGGGCTGAGTTGGTTAGCCATCTGACTTTGGCTCAGGTCATGATCTTGTGGATTGTGGGTTTGAGCCCCATGCCAGGCTCTGTGCTGACAGCTCAGATTCTGTGTCTCCCTCTCTCTCTGTCCCTCCCCCATTTGTTCTCTCTCTCTCTCTCTCTCTCTCTCTCTCTCTCTCTCTTTCAAAAAGTTAATAAAAACTTGAAAAAAAAGAAATACTACTTCCAAAGGCACATATTTTGCAGTATGTGTAAACTGACTATCCACATCATGGGGCAGAAAAGGAAATAGGTTCAAGAAAGACTTAAGTCAATTTATGTATCAAAAACAAAACAAAATGAAACACTTACTGCAAGCCCAATACACATCAGACACTCTGTTAAATTTTGGGGCAGGTATCAAAACAGACCTTTGCCTCCAGGAGAAACAGATGCAAAACGAAATCTCATGTGATATGTACTACGACAGACTTAAGTTTAAGGTTTTCTGGAACAGAGGAGCATGCACTTAACAGGTGGAAGGGGAGGCTTCACAGAAGAGATGGCATTTCAGAAGATTTCCTTCTAAAGGTAAGTCAAATTTTGTCAGATGGAGATAGAAGAAAAAGACATTCCAGGCACAGAGAAGAACAAGTGCAAAAGCATCCAGGTTAGGAAGATTATTAAATGACTAGAAAAATGAAGTCTGTGAGGCCTAGAGAGAGAAATGTACAGTGGATATAGATAGAAAGGAAGCCAGGCAATGGACAAGATATCTCTAAGGTTGTGGAAGTCATGGAAAACTGCAATGAGAATTAAACACTCCCTTATCTTCTCTGAGCCTTTTATCTGCTTTTGTCACAGGACCTAAAACAAGTTGTAGTGATTGGTTTACAATAGTTTAGTCTTCTCCTATTAAACTATAAACTGCTTGAGGGCAGAAGTAATCTCTTATACAACAGTATTCCTGACAGCTAACTCTGTGCCAAGCAGCATTGTTGTTTTTAAAAAATATGTTCCATGAGTAAATTACATCTTCTCACACCACAACATCTGGACTCAAAAGCTTGGATCTGTGGTACTATATAGGAAGATTGTAAAATCTTGTGTGCATTTTAAGTAAAACTAAGATGATGATTTTATAATTGGTTTTCTCTAAGTATTGGGCTTGTCTTCTAGTTGCCTCATGGGTATGGTGGACTTTCTTATCCCTCTTGTTGATTACCACTCCCTGACCCCACCTCCAGCTTCCACTGAACTTGACTATTTGGGAACATCTTCCAAAGTTCTTCTGTTGCTTTTTAGTCAAATCCAATCATGCTTGTGTTAATTGCACTGGTCATAGATTTGCTATGATTCAAAGAGATTTAGAGACTAATTGTTTTTGGCACATTAGCCCTTGACACATTCATCCTGACCCTCATTGGCACTTACTCAATTGGTGCTCCTTGGCGGCTGTTCAATTGCTAGTTGTTACCTACAGGGAACCAGACTTTAATCAGAGTCTTACTCTCTAATATGAATTGCTAATTTATATGTGGTTCATATAAATTCAGTAAATTCACAGGGAAAGACTGCCAAATAATTCTTAAGAGTTTGGGCAAGTGATCTTCAAACTCGATGCCCATACAATTCTAATTTAATGTTATATATAGTCTGTTACAATATGATACATCAAAGAAAGGGGAATTGTTTGAACAATAAGATGTTTGAAATATCTATCATTTAAAAAGTGTAATTTTGTAAGACTAAACATATAGTTCAGAAACACAAGTAAGGCCTTTCATGATCTACACAAAAAAATTAAACTCTAATACTATTTATGCTCATTTCTATCCTTACGGCTTATAATGAAGTCATGGCTGGCTGTTATAGTACACTGGTAAAGCAGGTGGGCCCTAGAGTCAGATTGCCTGGGTTGAACTTCAGTTTCAGCATTTACAACCTATGAGACTTGGGTATATTTCTAAACTTTCTGGACCTTAGTTTCCTTATGTGTTAAATGAGGATCACAAGTACATCTCCATTACAAAGTTGTGGTGGGAATCAAATGAGTTATCTGAGGAAACGCAAGCCACTTGGCAAAGGTCCTGGTTCACGGCACACATTCTTTAGATGCTGGGGAATGTAATTATACCCTCCTAGGCACTCAAATAACTGTGAGACAAAATGATAAAGTGCTATAAGAAAGGTACAGATAAAATTCTCTGGCCATACTGTCTTTCAAATTACTTTTTAATGGAAAAGTTATAAACCAGAGAAAGAAGAAAATGACGCTGGCAGGTATCCCTGCAATAAGAAAGAGCAAACACAGAGAAAGAAAATCAATGGAGGATTTAAAATGTTCTTTTTGCTTTGACATCATCTAACCTCCTGATTCCAAATTTTTTCAATATCATAGTATAACCACTTTTAATGATGAGATGATACCACACTTCTCTTAATTTACATGACCCAAGTGGTTCACAGAAATGGAGGTAAGTGGTGTCAACATTTCTGACTAACATTTTAATTAAATCTCAACAAGTAGCCAGATTCCCCAGAGTGGATGTAGCATTGTGATAAAGGACATAAGAAGTCTAAAGTACATATTCTCTGAGGGAACACTTCTATGGCCTGGAGCATTTCACATCTTAGTTTCTGCTAAGGCTACAGGAAGACACAAGTGTCTGGCCAAGTGGTAATGGGAACTAAATACACACCTGGCATTTGTAAGTAACCCCTATTTTAAGCTCCTCTGAGGCAGTATAGAGTAGTGGTTTAGGGTGGTGCTTCTCCAATTTTGATATGCATTTAAATCATTTAGGGATCTGATTAAAATGCAGATTCATATTCAGTAGGGCTGGGGTGGGCTTGAGAGTCTGCATTTTTAACAAGCTACCTAGTGATATTGATTCTGCCAGTCTGAGGACTACATTTTTTTTTAAGTTTATCTATTTATTTATTTGAAAGAGAACCCCCGTGTGCTCAGGGGAAGGGGAGAGAGAGACTCTGCATTGCCAACACAGTGCCTGATGGAGGGCTTGATCTCATGAACTATGAGATTATGACCAGTGCCAAAGTCTGATGCTTAACCAACTGAGCCACCCAGGCACCCCTGAGGACTGCCCTTTTGAGGAGCAAGGGTATAGAGCATAGACCCTGCTTTGGTTTTAGTGCTGGCTCTTTATCTTAGAAACTACATGACTGTGGCCACATAAATTAACTGTTCTTTCTTCAAGTCAGGTGTTTTTTCTTTTTTTTAAATCTGTAAATGAGAATAAGATCAGTATCAAACTAAAATGGTTGATATGAGAACTCAATTAATTAATGCATATAAAACATTTAAAATGACATCCAATACTGAGCAAGCACCCAATATAATATTTTTATGAATAACTAAGGGTTTCTCATTATAAACATTTAGCCAGTCAACAGAGATGAACGTTCTACAAATTTTAATTGAGTTTAATTCACCACCATAATTTATTTTAAATAATTAATGTCAACAATCACATTAATCTCCATCCACATCCAAAGCTTGGCATGTTATAATTTTTCAAGTCACTGAACTTAAGAAAGCAGCTAATTAACAATTCTCTTGGTGGTAGCTATACTCAAAGGCATGGACTTGTCATGAGATAGCAACAAATTTCTTCATCTATTTTTTTCATGAGGAATACAACAAAAAATAAGAACAAAATATGTTTATAAATAACTTAAATGTATCCTGCTCATAGCCCCTCAGTATTACAGGTGGTTGGCTTCCTCCTCCTTTTGTATTAATCTCTTTCACAAGTATTGTTTGTTGTGTGTCCCCTTCATCATGAGTTTAAACTCTATGCTGCTATATCTCAGCATCTGGTTTGCAGCTTGCTATTTAATATAATATTAATAAAGAAATGTTTGTAAAAATATGAAATAAATGAATATGTACCTCAGTTATTCATTTACTCAAGAATGCAATAAGAGTCTCTGATTTTATTTTCTGGTCACTTTCTAGGTACTGGAGATTTAGCAATGAATAGGATATAGTATTTATGTTTAAGGAACTCATACTCTAGTTGGGAACAGATATGTGAGCAAAAAAATTAAATACAAGATCAATTCCAGATGGGTAAGGGCTGCATAATGAGAGCACTTATAGACTAGAAGTAGGACTGAAATAGAGCATTCCAATTACAGGAAAAATTCATGCAGTTTCCCAGAAGTGTGAAACAGTCAGACAAACTGTAAACTTTCAATAGAATGGATAATAATAAGGAGATGAATAGTCCTGGAAATTAACAGTAGAGACAAAGGCAAGGTACAGATCATAGAAGGTGACACAGAAGTCTTATATTCTATAGCATGTGGGAATCAGGATGATAACTTGAAAGATAAAAAATAAGATAAATAAATAAAAAATAGGGGCACCTGGGTGATTCGGTTAGTTAAGTATACAACCCTTGATTTCTGCTCAGGTCATAATTTCATGGTTTGTGGGATTGAGACCAACACTGGGCATTGTACTGACCACACGGAGCCTGCCGGGGATTCTCTCTCTCTCAATCTCTCTCCCTCTCTCAATCTCTGTCTCTGTCTCTCCCCCACTCACGCATACTCTCTTTCTCAACATAAATAAATATACATTTTAAAAAACCTAAAAGAATAAACCTCCCTATAAGGAATACTAATAATGCCACACAGAGAGTGATAGTAGCAGAGTCTGTGCTACTCCTTAGAAACTGTTGAATTGTTACCCAGTGAAAAAGTTAAATAACCTACCCTCTCTCAGATAAGGATAGCCACATGACCATTTTTAATCAATGAATAAATTGATTATTCTATATGTAATTTCTGGAAGTGTCCTTAAAAATAGGAAACACACTCTTCTTCATGTCCCTCCCTGGTGCGGCAGGGACAAATGTGAGGCAATGTTTGGAGCTACAGTCCCATTTGAACCATGAAGTGATTGACAAACAGAGACCCTTGGGTGACAATGCCAGAAGAGTTAAGACAGAACAACTTTAGATTTCTTAAACTATAAAGAACCATGCCTAGCTTTTGACTTCATTTATGCAAAAGAAAAATGATTTTCCTTATGATTTTGCTCCTCTTATTTTGGGATTGGTATGCAACTTTTCCCAATTCTCAGTATTCATGTACAGAAATATGGAGAGGCTTCAAGAAGAACGTGACATTCAAAGTAGTTACTGAATGAAAGGAAAGAGATCATAGGGAGAGAGGGCATCAATGAAAGACAAGCACGTGCATAAAAATCACCCAGAATATAGTATATTCAGGCCCTGGGAGAACTTCTGTGGAACCTCTGTAGGAACAGAGGGTATATTCTAGGAAAGGGCCGGGGAGGAAGAGAGGCAAAGGATGCCAGGCACCTGGAAAAAGCCTGAACTATCACACTACAAAGTTTAGATTTTGTGAAACAATTCAGAGCCATTAAATGTTTTTAGGTAGCTATACGACAGGAGTATAACTGGCTTTTAGAATAACTTAGAGAACTATGTAAACTCAAAGATAGAAAAGGCAAGAAAAAGAGAGACAAGTTCAGAGGCAACGTCAGGAATCCTGGAGACAAAGGAGGCAGGGCTTAAGGGCCTTGACAATAGGAACATGGGACAGAGAAAAGAGACATTTAGTAAACATCGTACATAAGAATTAGTAACCACATACATTCAGGGACATGAAGCAGAAGTCAGGATGTAGCAGAAGTAGAAATGCAACACGGCTTGGACAGTTGAGTTCATGGTGCCATTATTGACCAAGACAGGGAATGAAGGAAGAAGGAAGATAAATTTTAAAAAATGTGAATGGAATTCAGGCTTTGTGAAATAGAGGAAAGACAGAAAGAAAAAAATAGTAACACTGACAGATTTTTCATGTTTGAGTCTTTCTTATATTCAATTGCAACTTAAAATCACTTTCTCTAAGAAGCCTTCTCTAAATCCTCTTTCTAAAGAAGCCACTGCCCTCCCCACTCCCAAGAGCACTGTCCCAGCACTTTGCTGTGTTTTCTTCCAGAGCACTTATTAATTTATAACTTCCTTTTTGTTTACTGTGTACTTTGACTAGAATGCAAGCTCCATGAGAGTGAAAATTTTGTTTTCCTCTCATTAATTGAACTAAAGTGTGCCTGACACACATTGGGCACTCAAAAACTTTTGTTATATGAATGAATCACAGTACCTAATACCAGAATAGAACTCAGAGATCATGAATAAAAATAAAAAAGCAAAAATAAAAATAAAAATAAAAATAAATTAAAGAGACCAAAGCCATCACATAAGAGAGCTCCCTCAGTAATAGATGACAAGGAAGAAGAGTCCTGCCATGTCCATAAGACCTGTCACAAATGACACAGCCAGCTAGTTAGGAGGGGCCAGAAGATCTAAGTGAGGTCCAATATGTCATTTACTAATGATAGAATCTTCACAAATTTCATGATCTCAAAGCATCTTTCAGTTTCCTTACCTATAAAAAAGACTGCTTCCTTCAAAAATATTTTGAGAATTAAATGAAATAAGACACATGAAAGCATGTTGTTTGTCACTTTCATACAATCTGTCCCAAATCATTCATTCTCAGTTCCTACGTGTTATTTATTGCACACAATGGCATGACTAATGCCACTTCTAAGATCTCTTCCAAGTTTGGGTTTTAGCTTTAAATAGCAACATGTTGTATATACTTGCAAATTTCCCATTTACCACATTCTGGAACAACTTCCCTCTTTTTGTAGCTCTTTGACCTTTTATTAATGAGGTGTGTAACAATACTGTGTTTGACCTTAATTCCTCTAAGTGTCTTCTTCTTCAGTCTCTTAAGTGAGTAACTCAGCAAATTAAATTTTATTGCAACTACTGAGAGCCACGGTAGCATAACGCTGTTCTTACTAAATGTCCCTCACCACATGCTGTGTAACCTTGGACAAGTTAAGGTCTCATTGTTTGCCTTAGATTCCTCACCTGTAAAGCGGAGATAACAATATATTTCTTAAGGTTATTGTGAGGACAGCATGCATTAACATATGTAAAGAATTAATAGTGCCTAGCATATAATTCAACAATTATTAACTACTATTATTCTTATCATTTCCTAAACCATGTATGAAATTAGATCATTCTCTTATCAGAACCATGAACTATTTCCAGTTTTTTTTTTCCCATTTATCAAATAAGAAATTAAAGCTCTGCAAGTTTAAGCAACTTCAAGTTCACACATCTAGTGGAGTGGCAGTGCTGATATTAATTCAAGAGCCACTTTTGGACGCCAAGCCTATGCTCTTGGTCCTGCCAACATAATGCTTGATTTTGAAGAAGCCAGATCATCTTGTCATTAAAGCAGACATTTATTAAATCAAATTGCCATCAAATAAAATGGTATTAAATATACTTTTGACTGTGTGCTTTTTAAAGTAGAAGTAATAGGCATCTGGAGAAGGGGAGAGCTCAGTGAGATGAGTTGTCAGGGAAAGCTTCTGAAGGACTTGGATGGAGTTTAGATATTTGATTGTTTCTAATTACATTGAGCCTTAGGTTACTACAATGACCTACCTAAAGGTCAACCCCAAACCAGCTTTTGGCAGTCGTCTGGCCCGCAAATTTCTTTTCCCAATTTTGCTGGGGGCCTATAGGCACACTGATCAAGCACAGACCATGCCTCTCTTTTTAATTAACCCAATTACAACTCATGAATGGTGACATGTGTCAGCAGAACAACCCTTAGAGGGGCGTTTCATTAACTTGATCATGTCTAAACCTGTGGGCATGCATCTTGAATAGACAGCTTTGTTAAACCATGGCTGTGTCTGTTTCCAAGTTAACAGGGGCCAAGCTCAGTTTGTTACCTATAATGAGTCCACTAAACCAAACACTTTCATTGTAAGGTCTTTTCAGACTCACAATGGATTAGAAAGATTACATGCTTTAACATTAATGATGATTTATGACAGAGCCCACACAATGGTTAGTGGATTTTTTTCCTCCTCAAAATAATAAGCAGTGTAAGTGCTGGTGTCTAATTTTATAATTTCAGATCAAATAGATCAAACCCTCTTCATTTTATAGCTCTAAGTCAACAGTTCTCCAACTCTGCTGCACAAAATAATCATCTGTGGAAGTTTTAAATATACCAGTGTCTAAGCCCAGGCTACAGTCAGGGCTGCTAAGAAGGAATCTTTCTTCCTGGAGTCCAGGCATAGTAATTTGAAAACACACAAGAGAAAACAATGTGTAGCTAAGGCTGAGAACTACTGCATCAGGGTATCAGGAAAACTATTAGCAACATGTTAAAAAATAAATAAAAATTTCCCAAGATTGCCTTTAAAGAGATAGTGATTATGAAAGGCTATTGTTTGCTCTCAGCATTCTGTTCAACTTTTCTGACTTTATTGTTTTTCATGATTTTTCCTTCATATGATACCTCATTAGCTATTCTTTGAGTTTTATACTCCTGAATTTTCAAAATAATACACCTCTGGGCAAAACATCATTTGGATCACTTGGTTGAAATCAGGATAATCAAAATATATTGCTATTATAGCTGTTTGTGAAGCGGCAACTAAGTTTTTTCACTAAAGGAAAAGCTCATGAAAGTTCATTTTGCTATTCAAATATTCAATCAAAAATGGAATTTGAAAGTCACAAGTTAAGAAAAGCATTTCAGGGTTGAGATATGAAACACTAGAAAAAAGACACTAGGGGAAGCCAGCCATTGAAAGCCACATGGTAGAGAGCTCCCAGTATGAATCAGTGTGGGACAATGCCTCTTTGTCTTAGATCCTGTTGCTATAGACAAGGGAGACTGATTCACTGGGTCTTTTGAAAAAAAAAAAATCAAGAATTTTTTTTCTCAAAATGTTATTCATTTATGTATTTATTTAATTTTATTTGAGAGTGAGAAAGAGGGGCGGGGAGAAGGGCAGAGGGGGAGGGAGACAAAGAATCTTAAGCAGGCTCTATGCTTAATGTGTAGTCTGATGTGGGGCTCGATCCCACAACACTGAGCTGAAATCAAGAGTTAGATGCTCAACTGACTGAGTCACCTAGGTGCCCAAAAATGTGATTATTATTTTAAAGAAGGATTTCTTCTACAAAAAATCAGAGATCAGAGGTAATTGATTGCTATAAGCCAGGTTCTATATTAAGTGCTTAATATTCTATAATTTATTTAATACATGAACCCATGAGGTAGGTGATGTTATCCCATCTAATATGTGAGGAAACGGAGTCATAGAACTTTTAGGTAATTTGCCCAGTGTCACAGGACCAGTAGGTGGACAATGAAGAACATAAATTTATGACTTCCAGACAATAAGCCCAATTTCTACAGCCAATATCACGTACTTCTCAGAAAGGAAGATAATTAACCGCTAAGAGAAAGATAGTTTTTTTTTTTTGAGTCTGTTCTCCGAAGATGAACTCAAAAAGGATGAACAGAATGGAAAGAGACTTTGAATGACTTTGAATAATGAGGGGGTCACCAAAGGAAGGAGTCACTCTGGAATAGTCACAAAAGAGATAAGGAGTCTGTTCAAGTGTTCAGAGAATAAGTAGCTATAGTTATTCCTAAGAATACATGAAAATTATCAGTGTAGAAAGTCAATTTAAAAGCCAAACAAAATCTAACAAGGAAGAGACAAGATTATAAAATACTCTAAATGCCACATAAAATTCCTGTGGCCCTAGAAAAATTTTTTAGTATTTCTGTTTTTTTTTTAAAAAGTGTTTTGCTTCACTTCAATAATACTCTTATAATTGAGGGAAGATAACATGAAGATTTTACACCATTACTTTATATTACTCTACTCTCATTTTCTTTACTGGTTTTGCTTTTTCTAATTGATCACTCTTCTTTTTTCCTTCTGTTTGATCTCACCCAACTAATCATGATTTCCTTTATCATATATGCTGCCTACATTTTTTATCAAAGAAATGTGAGAAGAAAAAATTATTTTTTTAAAGTGAAAAATACTCACACATTTAATAGGCTCTCCAATTCAGTAGAGTCCTACAATATTTGGCACAAGGTAAGAAACAAGATTATAATGATCCATGAGAATTTATTCTTTGCAGAAGAGGAACTACATAGTGAGGCAAATAATTGGATTACCTTGATCTACAGATAGTTTTAAGACTAGAAGCACAAAAATTATCTTTTGCTTTGTAAACCTTTTTTAAAAGTATTATTATGGAAGTGTCATTAACATACAATGCTATATTCATTATAGGTGTAGAAGACAGTGATTCAACTATTTCATATGTTACTCAATACTCAGCATGATAAGTAAAGTCACCATCTGTTACCATACAATGTTATTATGGTATTTTTTAATATATTCCCTATGTTGTGCTTTTTATCTCCATGACATATATTATATATATATAAAATATACATAATTTTTTAACTAGAAATCTGTACCTTTTATATATAAACACACACATATACACACACACACACATGCACATGCATATTTTATAACTAGAAATCTGCACCTTTTAATCCCAATGACCTATTTTGTCCATTCCCTACCCTGCTACTCTTCTGGTAACCACTGGTTTGTTCTCTTTGTGACCCTATTTCTGTTTTTTTGTTTTTTTTTTAGTGGTGGTTTTGGGTTTTTTTTTAGATTCCACATATAATTGAAATCATATGGTAATTTTCTTTTTCCACCTGACTTTTTTCACTTAGCATACTACCTTCTAAGTTTGTTCATTTTGCTGTAAATGACAGTGTTTCTTTCTTTTTTATGGCTGAGTAATATTACAGTGTGTGTGTGTGCATATGTGTGCCTGTATACCACATATTTACCTATTCATCTGTCAATGGACATTTAGGTTGCTTCCATATCTTGGCTACTTTAAATAATGCTGCAACAAAAATAGGGGTATATACATCTTTTTGAATTAGTATTTTCATTTCATTTGGGTGAATATTCAGGATGAAATTACATGTAATAAGTATTACATGGATCTGTCTACCATTGCAGGTAAGTATGTTGTTTTTTTTTTAGGTAAGTTCTAATTCTTGGGATGTAAGGGGAAATCATGTTTTAAGGGAGAAATGATGTTCATCCCTCTGTATTTCTTTTAACCTGCTTCTTGACATTTCATCATGGTGACTATGCAACCAAGGGCAAAATCCAAGGGTGGTAGAGAAGATAAGGTTTTTGGGTCCCATGTTTATAAGGCCTTGTGGAGCAAAACAGACATCCCAGTTCTCGACCACCCATTTATGAACTGTTATATGGGAAATACATTTCTATCTTGCAAGAGCACTGCTATTTTGCTCTCTGTTTATCTAACTGACCATATATACTAAGTAATGTACCATGCAAGATACTATTACTCTACTCATAGATGAGGGATGAGGGTCAGAGAAGTTAATTTTCCAAGGTTACCCAACTAGTACATGGTAAAATCAAAAAAGACCAGAGTCCACCATCTTTTCACTATTGCAGGCAATATCCTGTGGGTTAAATACTATGGAATCAAGGAGGAGTGAGACATTAATTTTGCCTAGAGGAATTAATGAGGGCTTCCTGATGGAGGCAGAAGTTTACTGAAATCTTTTTGGTTGTGGCTAAAAAAAGTTTTTTCTTCTGGAACAGAATGAACAAAGACAAGGACATAAAGAAGTATATAAAAGATTCAGGAAAAGTTTGTAGATCACTGCTGTTAAGTGACCACTATTCTTCCTTAGCTTTATTTATTCCACATATATTTCAGTGACTCTACTACATAGGCAGACATAAACAAGGTCCTAGAGGTAAAATGGTAAAAAAAATAAAAAGATGTCTATAAATTCCCAAATATATGAGAAGATAGTATCACTGGCAATGCCTCCAGTATAAAGTCCAAATCTCTTATAAAGCAAACAAGGCCTCCATAGTCAGACTGAACTGCACCTTTCCAACCTCATATTCTGTTATTGCTGTGCTGCAGCTTCAGAGAACTCAGTGTATATGAGTTTCTAGGCCTCTGACCTTTGTATGTATTATTTCCTTTTCCTGGAATGCCTTTTCCCTTCTCTCCCTAAAAACATCTTACTTTTTCTTTAAGAGTCAGCTAAAATTCTACCTTTCTTTGACTTCCTCAAGGGGTTGGTTCTTTATACCATATTCTCTTCAAGCAATTTCTTCACATCTTCATTCACTTATTCATTCAGTCAGCCAACAAACTAGCCAAAATGTGCCAGGCTATGGAGGTAAGGAAATGGTAAAAACAGAGCAATTTTGCCCTGTGTTTTTGGAGTTTACATCCTAGAAAGAAATATCAGGCATTGAACAGTTACAGTGCAGTATGACAACTTCTTTGAAAGGGAAGAGTCTCAAGTGGAAGCATACAACAGAAACATCAGGACTGACCCAGGCTTCTAAGAAGAAGCATCATTTAAACTGAATCCTTTAGGATGCAAAGGAGTGAGTTAGGCAGAGAATGGCATGGGATAGTTTAACAGCATGAACCAGAATGAAGCATTGTCCACTAGATTCCATTAGGCAGTGATGCTTTTAAAAAGCATCCCAAGTGATTTAACACCACTACTACCACCAAGATTAAAAGCTGGCTAGTTGAATACAAATGTGTTACTACTTGTATGTGTCAGTTAATCCTTGTATTTTGTCTTTCCTTTATATAGTATTTCCTATCCCATCTTTCACCCCCCACTTCAGTCCATTATCCAGAAACTTCCTGGGATCCCCACTCTCATTTCTCAAACTTCAGCAAGTATAAGATTCACTGGGATGCTTGTGAAAACCTAGGTTTTTTGAGCCCCTCTTCTCAGAGATTTTGATTCTATAGATCTAGGATAGAGCTGGAGAATCTGCAATTCTAATAACCTGCTTGGTAAGATCTGATGCTACCAGTTCACAGACCACATCAGTAGCAGTTCTATAAAGAAATTATACAAATATTTCTCAGAATTATTTCCCCTTGCTCTTAAACCTGCTCTGCCAGGTTGAGCTCCTTGGAACAAAAGTGGCATTTATGCCCAGTTATATGGGGCATGTGCTTTCAGAGGGACCACACCCAGGAAGAAGAACCTGTGTGGTGACTCTCACCCAGCAATCACGTTCTCCACCTGAATGAGTTATATTTTCTTATTGCCCCCTGCTTACCAACAACTGTTATATTTTTTTCTCATTGTCACCTCCCCCACCAGCCTGTATAGAGGTTTCCCAATGGATGAGGAGCCACCAGTAGGGTTGCCAGCAAACTGCATTCTCTAAGGGCAGCCTAGGGAAAAGGATGGAAGTAGTTTCATGAATGGGTAAATAGGTCAGGTTATCTATTCATTTTGTGATTTTATAAGATTCATTTAAGTCTAAATAGGAGTCTTATAATTTCACAAAAAGAAAATGATGAGAGAATTGTTGAACTTTTAAGAAGGCTTTCAGCAATTGCTTGCACTTGCCCTGATGTGTGTCATGTATGAGAGTCTGGAGAGTTAATATGCTTTTAAGAGCCATGAGGATAGGCACCATGTCTTCCATATGAACATACCCCACAATTCTCTAGAAGAATTATAACTATTTAGAAAATTTGAAAATACTTAAGTCTAAAAAGGAGGAAATGAAACCAACTCACAAAAGCTGAGAGGATAATTTTGATGATTAATTAGGTAATACACATAAAGCACTTAGACTATAGTGGTTCCTTGATAAACACTAGTTCCCTCTTCTATTTATTTTTTATTACTATCTAGGACAGCTTTGTTCCATAGAACTCTCTGGGATGATGGACACATTCTATATCTGCACTGGGGAATATACATTAACCACTAACCTCAGTGGCTACTGAACACTTGAAATGTAGCTAGTACAACTGGGAAACTGACTTTTTAATTTTACATTATTTTAATTAACTGTAAATAATGACATGAGGCTTGTAGCTGTTGTCTTGGAGAACGCAGATTTAGAAGCAAGTACAACATAGTAGTTGGTAATTAAGCCCATAGACTTGTTGAACTGAATTGAATTGATTCTTTTTTCATACAGGTACGCATATGTTTAAGGTGAAGAGTGAAAAGGGCAGCTGCCCCAAAGGCAGGCCGAAAGCTGCAGTTAAAGAACAAAGACAGCAAGATCCAAGCCAAAAAAAAGTTTTGGTCATATTGACCAAATGCTTCTCCAACTTTAATATGCATACAAATCACTGGGGTTCTTGTTAAAAACACAGATTCTGATTTAGTAGAACTTGAATGAGACCCTAGATTCTATGCTCACAAGGTCCCAGGTAATAATGTTGCTAGGCAAGGAGCCCATTTCAAGAAGCAAACAACTAGACATAGGTAGGCTGATGGACCAGCATAACCGCTATTGGATCTACCTCTGAACGAGCTATGGCATCTACATTCTTGACTCAGTTCTTCTAGCTCAATTAAAGGAATGTTCCATTTTATTAAAGGCACACTATCCCACTCAGTCTCATGATGAACATTATGAACACCATCTATATACTGGGAAGAGTACCCATAACAACCCCTGCAGGGCAAATATTATTATTCCCATTACAAATAATACATTTACAAATAATTTGACTTAATCAAAACTCATGCGAGTATTAATGGTCAGAGTGAACCCAAGTTGCTCCGGAATCCAAATCCTAGCCTTTCTCATTATACAATCTTGTTACTCAAAGTGTGTACAAGTGAATATCATCCTCACCTGGAGGCTTATTAGCAACACAGACTCTCAGGCCTCATCCCAGACCTACTCAATCAGAATCTGCATTTTAAGATCTCCAGGTTATTCTTCTTATGCACATTAATATTTGAAAAGCACTATTATTTTCCATCTCTACCTTTATAGATCAAAGTAACAAGTACAAAGGTAAGGGGGTCTGTTGATTGTGGCAGTGGAGAAATGGATTTAGACTGGCTAGGTCTGACCTTGACTCTAGAACAAGTATTTTTATAAGAAATTATTATTATTTATTTTGGGGAGAGCATAAGCAGGGGAGAAGCAGAAACGGGGGGACAAAGGATCCAAAGCAAGCTCTCTGATGACAGGCTAACAGTAGGGAGCCCAGTGTGGGGATCAAACTCACAAATCTCAAGATCAGGACCTGAACCCAAGTCAGGTGCTCAACCACTGAGCCACTCAGGTGCCCCTAGAATAAATATTGATAGTTTTGTGTCTCTTGTTAAATTCTTATTGTCTCATGGACACAGTTTAAGTCAAAATTAAGCCATTTTCTGGGAGGTAAGGATTTTTTAGTTTTTTTTTTTTAAGTTTGTAGATAATACTACATTCTCAACAGATAAAAACATTGACAATACAATTTTAATAGTGTTCAAGGGGGAAAAAAAGAAACAAACGTGTTTTCTGAAAGATAAATGTGCTAAAATCAGCAAAGTCTTCTAAAATAACGTTATTAATCACTACCATGATGGTTCAAAGAAAAAAGCAAAATTCTGCTTCCTCTGCCTTCATGGGTAATTCTGGAAAAGTATCCAATTAAGAGTGAATAGCAGCCTGAATCACAAGGGTCTGTTATTGTACAAAGTGACTCGGAGGAATTCACTGTCCTGCTCTGTGACCAAGTGCTCGGTCATCCCCCTTCTGCAACATAGGAACTTCCTCCTCTGAGAGCTCTTGCTCTAAGCTTCCTGCTGCTGGAATCAATCAGAAATGCCACATAAACCTTGCTTACAAACACCTCTTCATTTCAAGCCCAGTCTTTGGCTCCTGAATGAATCTCACTGCTAATCTGATTATTTCTCTACATCCCTGAACCCAAGTCAGCCTTTATCTTCTCTCCTCCACTCTTCTCAACACCCTTTACTACACTGCCAGCTTTTCCTCAAGCCATTTTATTCCCTTGAGAGCACTTGCTGGTTATGTGTCCCAGAAGCATAGCTGTGTCTTCATGCAATGACCTCCATGTTTAAAGTTCTCTGCAAAAATCTCACTGTAATGCTGTAAGGATATTTTGATTGTTCTCAAATAACTTGTACATAATTGATCTTGGAAGTCAAATACAGTGGGTGATACTGATGAGACAGCATAAGGCAACTGATATCTGTCAAGCCCCTCCCCTCTCCAGGTGGGATACCTGTGACATTCCTCAAGCACTCCTGGCTGCTGAAGAACAAGGGGAACGGGAAGACAAATGGTTAACTGATAGAGATCACAGTCATGCAGGACAGGTGTCTCTATCAGTTTACAAATGTCTTAGTAAATTACAAGAAAAAGACAATCTTATCAATAGCCTAACCTTCAGAAAGCTGTAGACTCAGTTTCCTGGAGCCCTAGCATCACCCTCCCCTCCCTGGTGACCTAGGGAACAAAGGCAAGATGAAAATATCAATAAAATTAAATTTCTTTTTTTAATATATATTTTCCTTTTTTTAATGCTTCTTTATTTTTGAGGGGGAGAGTGAGTGAGTGAGCCGGGGAGGGCTCGAGAGAGAGGAAGATGGAGGATCTGAAGCAGACTCCACTTAGCAGAGAGCCCATTACAGGGCTTGAACTTAAGAACCGGGAGATCATAAGCATTGGGAGCTGAAGTCCAACACTTAACCAACTAAGCCACCCAGGTGCCCCCAGATTAAATTTTCTTATAACCTGAAGCCCATTGACAACTATTTGAGATAGGCAGAGTAAAACATTCCTCCAATAAACTTTTCTTGACTTACTGTTAATGCCTTATTAGAGGGAAAACAACCTTAGCTTGACAATAGCAAAGCCTCTGGTTTCCTCTGAGTCCTCTTTAGCACATGAAAGTCCTTTTTGGAAACTTCTTTTTTTGCCTTTATCTCCCTCAACTACATGGTATATAATCAGTTGTTCATCAACCCCGGGGGCAGCTCTTTCTGCCCCTGGGTTCTGTCCCCTTGCTTTAATAAAATCACCATTTTTCACCAAAGAAGTCTCAAGAATTCTTACTTAGCCAGTGGCTCTGGAATGCCACCACTTCAAAATGCATCAATACTATTATGGACCTTCTCATATTTTTTTGTAACTTAATCCATCTTTCTTCTTTCCTCTCCTCTACTTCTCTCATTCCCTCACTTTCTTGGGATGTTTTCCAAGCCACAGTCCTGAAATTTCTGGAACAAATTCCCTTGTCCCCATTATTATTTCTACCTCTGGAAACAAAGTTTCAGACAACAAAGTGTCTCAAAGAAAACTAAGGTCATTGTACAGTCAATACTTGCTAGATGTTCTCTTATTTCTCCATAGTTTCCTTTAAACATCCTTAATAATCTAGACACTCACTTCCCACATCAGTTGATCTAGGTCCCTTTGAGACTATAATTATTTATTATCATTGACCTACTAATATTTTAAAAGTGTAAGTTTCCTTCTTTCCTACCTGTTTTTCTTACAAAGGACTTATGCAAATTCTTAGCCCTTTTATTTAAGACTTTGGTATGGTAAATTCATTTCTTGTTTAGCAAATACTCACACTTTCTTCTACTTTGAGCTTGGTAATATGACTTGCTTTGGCAACTGGGGTGTTAGTAGATGCATGTGAAGACAGCCTTTAACTGAGTTTGTGTACTGGGCTCGTCCTCTTGTGCTTTGGACATTACAATGAAAATAACATACTTTGGGTAGTACTGTCCCAACCTGTGGGCCCCAGAGTCAAACAAGCGAAGCCAACCTGGTAATCTACAGTCTCCAGCAGCTGGCCCAGCCAACCAGCACACACTTATGGGAAGAATAAATGCCTATTGTTCTATGCCACTGATTATGTCGTTATTGGTTGCACACCAAAAACTGTTAGGTAGGGTAAAAGTAAATGATAGACCAAACTCTTCCATTTCCAAGTTGAGCTAGAATGTCGGTATCTGTAAAATGAGAGGTTTGCATTCATTGGATCCTAAGTCACTTAACAAATTTAAAACTCATGATTCTTGAGTATACTATTCATTACAGTATATTTCCAGAAAGCAAATCAAAACATAACCACTACAAAATAAACTGTAAAGAAGGATGGAGAAAAAGGCATCCTAGAGTCTCTCTGATTAGTTTTATTTTTTCTAAATCAGAAAGAATGGGGTTTGTTTGGATGGTGTTCAGTGTATGACTCTGTCCAGTCTACTAAAGGGCAGAAGTATGATAAGAGAGGAGGGAGGCTTCCATGTCAGTTGGTTGCAGATTACTGAGAGGGTAACATGGTATCTTTTCACTAAGTCAGCCTTCAGGGATATGGACTTACAGATCATATGCAGGCTCTACTCACTGTGAACTCTCTAAGAACACAGTATATTCCTCAACTGCCACAAGACAAT
Organism: Suricata suricatta; assembly: GCF_006229205.1. Lineage (NCBI taxonomy): Eukaryota > Metazoa > Chordata > Mammalia > Carnivora > Herpestidae > Suricata > Suricata suricatta. The sequence goes on from NC_043710.1 coordinate 64,612,965, forward strand.
AATTTAACATAAAGTGGGGATGAATAACAAGAGTGAGTGAAAAATGTAAACTATAGAGTGTTGAAATGGCATTTTGCTTTTCCTCTTTGCTTTTACTTGAGTGATTTTAACCCTCATATAGAGGATTCCTGCTTTGCAGGAGAGGTGGGATTATACCACATGTAATGTCATACTCAACCTTAAAATATCATGACATCATGAAAGAAGGAGTTTATTTGAAGTCTTTGTGCATAAGAACCTCAGGGACACCCCGCACTCCAATTTGTTAATGGTAGATACTATGGAGCTCGAATAACCCCCAACTTCCTGTCTAAATAAAGGCAGAAATCTTTTTAAATATTTTTGTGCCTTATTAGACACTTAATTTAAAAATTTCCTTTGACCACAGATTTCCTCTAGTTATTCAATTGCTGTTTATATGCATGCCAAAGAATCATTTCCACAAGGACAATATATATATCTAAAATCAAACTTGCTCACTGGCAAAATTAATATTGTAATGAAATTATCTGTGAGGACAATAATACATGTTAAAAATTGTCATTTAAATAATATTTTTGAATAAGGAAATGCTCTTATGCAACATGACTGAAATGCTCTGGGGAGCTCTGAGATCGGTTTTTCATTAAATAGGCCTGAAATTATGTGAACAAGTAGAACATGAGAAAGAAAAGAGAAAAACAAAGTATAGAACACTGGGGAATGAGAAAATAGACTGCAAACGGAACAGTGATTTGTTCAAGGTTACCCAGTGAGTCAGGAACAAAGAAAAGAGTTGGACCTGTGCCAAGAGTCAAAGTATATCTATATTAATGGCTGTGCGCTATATCTGCCATTTTCAATAGATGATGTATTCATGTTTATATGGGAGAAGATAGACATATTTACCATCCTTTCAGGGTCTAGCATGTGTTACTACATGAGTTTTTATTACTTCAATAAAAAGATAAATAAACACCTATGAGCCAGAAGCTAACAAAGCATCATTTCAGGGTGCCTGGGAGGCTCAGTCTGTTAAGTGTCTGACTCTTGATTTCAACACAGGTCATTCTTATGGTTTGTGAGACAGAGTCCTAAGTCTGGCTCAGTGCTGACAGTGTGAAGCCTGCTTGGGATTCTCTCTCTCCCTCCTTCTTTCTCTGCTTCTCTCTTGCTCTCTCTCTCTCTCTTTCTTTCTCTCTCTCAAAATAAACAAAAAAGCTTTTTTTTTAAAGCATGATTTTTACACACACATCCTTTCATCCTCACAACCTCCTCTGGGGTAGGTATTATAATTCCTGTCTTAAAGATTAATTTAGATCCAAACAAATTAAATGAGTTGCTGAAGAACACATTGCCATAAAACACATTGGGGCATTTTCCCCACACCAAATTGCTCAGCAATCCTCTCTAAAGATCCAACTTAAGAAAGCTCAAAGATGTTTTGCATTAAGTACAAAAAAGTTGAAGGTTAAAAAAAAAAGGCCCTTTGAAGAGCAAGTCACATACAAACTTGATATTTAGGGAATAGAAGGCAATTTGATTAATTTGTTATACGTAATTGATTTTATTAGCTAATTTGCTGGGATATCAATCAAATATATCTGCACAAAATCTTTAAATTCTATTGATAAATCATTTGTACATGAGGGCATTTCACAATTCAAGCATGAAAATCCTAATAGAAGACTTTGAAATAATACAGATCTACCACAGGAAAGCAGTCCTACTTATAAAAACACGTCTCTGTGTCCCATGTCTACTTCAAAGCACTGTTGATCTGCTTTGCCAATGGATATAGCAAAGATTTTTTTCTAGAGTAAGAACACAAAATTCCTTAAAATATACATGGATCTCTGCCCCAAAGGTATTGGGGCCTCTCTAACTAGTTGTCTTCCACTCAAAGCCACATGAAGCAGAGGAGAAGGCAATGTTTTTCCTAAGATGAGAGAAAACAAGGAAGGAAAGGAGGGAGTATAAGAGGCTACATGATAGGAGTTAAGTGAGATCTCAAACTCTTAAGCAGTCTATCTACATTTATTCTTGGCTGTGGCCCTAACAGCGCAACGTTGAAAAAGTTACTTAATCTCTTTGTGATTCAGTTTTCTTGTCTGTAATATAAACAAATTAACGAAACTTATAGGATTGTTTTAAGGATTGAGTTAATATTTGTTAAGTACTTAGTGTCAGTGTACAGTAATCCTAATAAAAATGTTTGATTAATGAAGGAAGATGGGGGGAGTGAAGGACAGAAGAGTGGACACTATGTGTCTTTAATGTATTGATTTGATTCCCTCTAACAGAGATCTTTTCTTTCCTGAACTGGGGCCCCTGACTCCTACCACTCAACTTTTAACCCCATTTCTTGTCTGACCCCAAATGACTCTTGTTCTAAAAGATTTAAGAAGCCCTAGCTCAGTACTTCAGGTGAGTCAGCACTAAGTAAAGCTTGCTGTTATTCTTATCCTGACCCTGTGTCCCAGTTTCAGTCACTTGTTCCTGTAATCAAATCCCAACCTTGTACTCCAGTTCTAGCATTCTGCTCCCCTGTGGCAGAGTCCTGCCTTGGAGGACTCCAGTTCCTTCGAGGCAGAAGCCTCCCAAAAGGCAGCCTCTTGAATACTGGCACACAGTTCATGAACTTCAGAAAATCAGTTGTCTATATTTAAAAGTTTCAAAATTTTACATAAAAATTCAAATTTCCAGCTTCTCTAGAAAAGTTAGATGATTTGGCAGCACTTGGTCCCCATTTCTCTTTGGTACCAATCCACTAAAGACAAGTGTCAGCTCCCCCTTTGGACTGCCATGTGCCCTCTGTCCCCGTGCCTTTTGCTCCATTTATTTCTGGGAGTTACTCTGTCTGTGTAGGCATTTGAGGTTGGGGTCCAAGATTCAGAATAGCTGATACTTACCATGAATTTACATTGTGCCAGGTAATCTTTTAAGTGCTTTTTGAGTTTTATTCATTTAATCAAAGACCAGGAATCTGTTTGTTCTTATCCATTCTCCCCGAGGTCATTCTCCTGGTTTCACATCCTCTGTCTGCACACACATGCCTGTGTCTGTCCCATCTTCCCAAATCACTACTGTCTATCCATTAGCCGGGGTCACTCCCAAAGCCTTGTCGCACCTCCAAAATGTCAACCACTCACCCACATTGTGGCCTGCTGCCACCCTCCAATCTCCCCTGCCCAGCCAAACTTTGTTGTCAATAATTTTGGCCATTATAGTGGTTGTACTTCAGGTACAAAATCCCAGGTTTTACCAATCCTTCTGATTCTAGTATCTATCTTATGCTGCAGGCTTTCATAAAACCATGCATGTCATTATATATAGAGTCACACCCTTACAAAAATTTGTTCCAACTCTTCTTAGAAGCCCAGGAAAATCCATCAAATGTTTGACTTACTGATGTTCTAGGTGCTACTACAGAAATTGACTTGATTATTCCTTTACTAAGAAACTGAAAGAAGTTTACATCTCTTCTATAGACAATTCAATATCTTTTCAGAGAACCAGCCAGAAAACTAACATTATTTGCACATAATGGGCTTTTTTTTCTCATGATAGGCCTTTATGTTTTGCAAAACAATGAATGGAAGAAAAAACTTTTTGCATAACTAAGCTGAGATTTAGCAAATATCAAAACAAAACTCACAAAACTCTTTCTACACATTTCATAAGATTATCTGGATTGGGTAGAATTGAATATGTATTGAATTTTAAATTTAGCTGATTAAATTCTAACATAAGTTTTAAAGAAAGTCTTAATAAAAATGTTACTTACATAAGGAATCGTGTCCAAAGTATCTGTGTTGACAATTATAGGAGCAGGGCTGGCCTAAAAAAGAGAAACAAGAAAAAACCAACAATTTAAATAACAAGTAGTCTATTCTGAGATAGGCTCTGTTAAACGTTTTTAACAGAGTTCAACAGTATTTCTTGAGAACCTGTTCAGGCACTATGTCATTGTTTCAGGGGAGAAATGAAATGCCTTGGAGTTCCCTGAAACCACTTCCTTCAAGTATTTGTTTGCTACATTGACTACGTAATGAAATGAAGTAAGCAGTTGAATTTACACTCATTTTCTCCTTAATTCTACCCAACAGTAGGAGGTGAGGATTTGAGCTGTGTACGAGGTAAGAATTTCTAATAAGTTAGGTGAGAGTTAAAAATGTATCGCATTTCATTTTTTAAATTATTTTAATGTTTTATTTATTTTTGATACAGAGAGATATAGTGCATGAGAGGGGGAGGGGCAGAGTGAGAGGGAGATACAGAATCCGAAGCAGGCTCCAGACTCTGAGCTGTCAGCACAAAGCCTGACGTGGGGCTCGAACCCATGAACGTGAGATCATGACCTGAGCCAAAGTCAGACGCTTAACTGACTGAGCCACCCAAGTGCCCCTAGCATTTCTTTATAAAATGGGTGTACAAAGTAAACTTAATTGTTCTTTCATGGAAGCAAAATTTAACCTAAAGCAATATTTGTAACTCTCTTCTTTAACTGCCTTTTGAGAATATGTTGAAATAAAAAGATTCACTCACTGACATTTTATATATGTTTACCTATTATGTATTCTGTACCATATCTTTCATCATTTGTGCTTTTCTGATCATATACCCTAGAAATCCTTAGCTAGAAAATTAAAAATTAGTCAAAGGTGGCATAAAATCATTATGGGCATGCTAAACTTCCTCTATTTTTTTAAAAAATTGTACACCCTGTAGTCATTCCTTTAAAATTGGGTAGGAATCTGTGTAACACTGATACGGAAGTGCTACAAGCCAAGTCATTAGAAAATGATGAGAGATTGCAATCGCTATTTGCATCAACCAATCTGACTTCATGAATATTGAGTAGACCTATCTTTATTTTCTAGTTTCTAAAATTTTCATAGCATCTTTTCCTTCATCCCCTGCAGGATCTTTAATCTCTTTCCCAAATTGCAGATTTCATTTAGATAGAAGAAATACTCTCATCATGATTAATCGAGAGCTGTCCTACAAGACATGGCGGTTCTGGCGAGTGCTCAACTTTTGGGACATTTCATTAGCTTTGCCTTCTGGAGTTAACTGAGTTAACAGCTTTTTAATGTCACTCGGTCCCTATGGAATCCTAATCGAATGATAAAACAAATGGCAATCCAGCAGATTTTACAAAACAAAATTCCATGTTTTAACATAACACACGGGGCATTGAGAACATGACCCTAGTCTATATGCGTACATAGTGGGCCAACTAGATGTTCACAGTTATTTCATTAACTCCTAATAGCAAGTATCATTAGCGTGAAAAGGGGCTTTGGAGAAAGAGTATACCGGATTCCACCAAAACAAACAAATGAAACAAACAAACCCTAAACACCTGCATACAAAAAAAGCAGTGCTTATTAAGAGGTATACTTAAGAGTATAGGGAGAAGAACACGAGGTTCAGAGTTAGAGAATCTGGGCTCAAGTTTGATTGAGCAACTTTCTGATTGTATGTTTTGGGGGCTGAGCAACTTCCTGATAGTGAGACCTGGAGGCAATTATACTAATTCCCCTTGACTCGTTTTCTTGCTCTGTAGAATGGGAATAGAGTCACTTGAAGAATGAGTGAGATGATATATTTGAATGTGCTTTGTAAACTTACATTTCAGAATCAATATTAAACATTATTATTAGCATCCCTAAAGATACACCACTGTAAGAATATATTATTTAATGGTTTGTGAACTGTTTACACCCCAGAGATTTCAAAGCTATGATAGTGGTGATAATCACACTAAAGAAAACTAAAGATTAGACCATGTGACTTACTGTTTGTTAAATACATATTAATGGCCCAGGTATAAGAAAATGTACATATATCCTCACCTAATCTCCCCAAGACCATAGTGATGAAGCATTATTATCACTATCCCCTTATTATAGATGAGAAAATGGAAGCTCAGGGAGAATAAGAGCTGAGATTTAACACTGGCCTTTCTGACTTCAAAATCCATTTTTTTCCACATTAAGTTGCTCCATGATCTTAGTATCTAGGTGATTCAGTTGCAAGAGTCCTGCAGTGATTGCAGATCTCTAGGTAAAGCAGCAAAGAAGATTCTGGCAAACCAAAAACCATCCTGGAGGCAAGCGATGACTCAAGATCTTGCGTATCAGAGATTGAAAGCAATCTGGTGATGCCTGAATGGTTACTGTTGCTGTGTTCTTCTTCTTCTGTTTTTTAGGTTTGACTTCCTCTCTTCTATGCTTTCTAATTGTTTCCTAGGACTTCCCTAAAACATTTGTGCCTTGTCCCCTTGACCAGATTGAAAGCTTTCCAAGTATTACACCCTTGTATTTTCCCCTATTACTTAGTACAGTTTGATCAATAAATATGTATTGATATGATTCAATCCATCTTACTTTTGTTTTTCCTCTTGTAGATTATACTAACATGTCCAAGAATAAATTTTGTATGTAAGCCCATTTCCTATATGATTCCATTTATCCCTTTCATATGTTTATGCTGCTATTTTCCTTTCCATATACATAAATTCAGGTTTTCTAATCAGACTCTATGTTTAAAAACTGACAAGGATTGTGTATTTTCCTAGAATTCTTCACAGCACTTGGTTACACCAAAGGAACTCAGCAAATACTTAGGAATTATTGGCTAAATGTAGGTGTAAAATATAGGTGGTGGTATAAAGGAAAGTAATAGCTCTTTGTAAGCTCAGGAGAGCATTTCTAGGATAACTCCAAAATCTCTCATGTTACCATCAAAACTGTGACTACTTTTCCAGATAACGCACTGTCACTCTCCTTAATCGGTCCCTATTGCTTAACTATCCAGCTTTTATGAAATACTGATTATTTCATAACTGCAGGCTGTAAAGGTTATGAAGTACAATCTATGTTATGTGGAAAGCTCCTTCTTCATGTGAAAAAGATACAGAAGCGCCGATTAATGCCTGTATCTTCTAATGTCATTAAAAATACGTGATCAAACAAAATGTATAGATTGTGTGAATATACACATACAGCACATACATCTTACATTGGCAAATCCCAGGCATGAGGGCCAAGGATGGCATGGTTGGCTCTTCTTTTTTTATTATTATTTATTTTTGAGAGACAGAGCGAGCAGGGGAGGGTCAAAGAGAGAGAAAGATACAGAATCCAAAGACAGGCTCCAGGCTCTGAGCTAGCTGTCAGCACAGAGCCCAACACAGGGTTTGAACCCACGAACCATGAGATCATGACCTGGGACAAGTCTGACGCTTAACCAACTGGGCCATCCAGGCACCCCGATGGTTGGCTCTTCTGTATCCCACTGTCTGCTACCTCTGGTTCTCTGATGATCAGATCTCCCATTGCTCTGTTTCAGGACCCTCACAGCCCACCCCAGACTGTTTTCACAGAAGCTTTTTGGAATCTTTAAGGTATTCAGTGACATATATCAACAGAGAATAAAAATCCCAAGTGGTGACAGAGTACAGTCGGATTCTAAGTATGGTTCATGAGCATGCTCCTGTCACCCATTGTGAATTTCAGGTCTTCCTGTGGCTCATCCTGGCTTCTGTTTCTTTTCTCACTTTTGAAAACATGTGAGAACATGCCTAGTTTGATCAGATCTGGTTTCAAATGTTTAAATCCAGTTCCCTAGTTGCTCTGATGGTTCCTGCTAAGCCTTATCTCCACAATTCTTACTGGCTGGCTGTACACATAGTCTCCTTCCATATTGGGCATTCTCTTTAATTGAGCTCCTAAATCAAACTGGCGACTTAGCAGATTCCGGTGTCCCACTTCAACATGCTGATTTCCATTAAATGGAAAGAGATTTTTTAACAAATATGAAAAAATTTTTTTAAATTTATTTTTATTTTTAACTTAATTTATTTTTACTTAGAGAGAGAGAGAACATGAGCAGGGGAGAAGGGCACAGGAAGTGAGAGAGAGAGAGACAGACAGACACAGAGACAGAGAATCTTAAGCAGGCTCCTTGTTCATTACAGAGCCAGATGCTGGGCTCAATCCCATGACCCTGGGATTGTGACCTGGGCAGAAATCAAGAGTCAGATGATCAGCTAACTGAGCCACCAGGTGCCCCTGACAAAAATCTTTTAATGAGAAGTTTCAAGGTTTGTCTTTATATAAATCTAGTAAAGGATTTTTGAAACTATTAAGGATTAAAAAACCAATCTCTCTTAGGTGACCCAAAATATGAGATATAAATGTTTTGAATTTTATATTACATTCTCTCCTATGTGGAGAAAGCCAGTTTACAGCAAGAGAGAAGCATAAAGTTAATTGTAGAGAAGCCAAAAACATACAGACAATACTGAAAATTTTAAGTTGTTAGATCAAGTTATTCATGAATTCCAGCCACTCTCCTCTCTTTGAGTTCCATAGGATACCCAAATACCTCTATATTGCATCAATAACTTTGCTTATCCTAGTAAAAGATAAACCACTGCTCCTTGCCATTAAGAAATTTAACTAATAAAGAATCTGACACCATTAATGCAAATTTTTAAAGGAGTTCATTGATTCTGATCGATGTGGTTTTTTCTAGATATTTGTTAAGTGCCAGATCTGAGAAGTACCTCTGACATAGCTGGGCAGGTGTTCAGGGCAGCTACAGTCAGGAAGCCCTTTCAAGCAAAGTGTAAGCAGGGAAGATGCAACAGCCAGTCCATAAAACAACACACTTTGGGAAGCTTAGGTCTGACAAGAACAGAAGGTCCCAAGTGAGCTAGCCAGTGAGAAGGTCACAAGCCTGAATCCAGGCTTATACTTACACTTTTAAGAAACAAAGGAGAAAAGAAGAGAGATCCACACAGTCAAGGGACCTAAATACATCAGAACTGAACAGTAACAGTGGTGGGGCTAGGAATTGTGCGGGGATTTCAAATGACCTGGGACATTCAGGTTGAAGGCAGATAGTTGTCAACCTAAATCAAACAGGAAGTAAAACATGGCAAGAACAACACAGAGCTGCTTTTAGGGCCCAGTATCTCTGGTTCATCTTCTTAAAAGGACTAGGCTCCTCAGTGGGCAAGAACTAACATGAGTCCTATAAATGACTTTCATATAGGTGTGGCATGACAACTTGAAACAAAATGGAACCTACTGAAAGTTTTTAAATGAGTCCATTTCTATATATGATTTTCCTGAGAAAGTTAAAGATACCCAAACTTAAAGTAAATGTTAGCTAGCTTAAATCAGTAGCTAATTATTATTAGGCTGAGCTCCAATCAGACCGTGTCCTAATTCTAACCAGGGAGGTAGAATATTGGAGTTATTACCCACATCGGGTCTGAAATGAGCTATCTTAACATTTAGCCCTGAATTAGTATGCTAAAGACTGAACTCAGGATAACATTACTTTGTTTCAGGTTTTATCCTGAACCCTCCACCATGTTGGCCCATTCTGGAAATTAAAAGTGTGATGTGCTTGGAGTAAGGGAGACTTCTTCCTCAATTTCTTGCATCTAATTCTCTGCTAGCAATGAAACCTCTTTCCTCCTTCTTCTTTCTCACAATCTATTGAGACTCACATCTTTAGGTGTTGGTAGGGTCAATTCTCCTTCTTGAAGGACTGATTTACCAAGAACCTGCAATTGCCCCGGAGTATTATCATTAACTGAAATCTTATGGTGTCATGACCAAGCCACAGCCAGATCCTCTATATATTAACACTGGGGTGGATAATAAGAAAGTCAAGCATTTATATAGCACTTATTTATATAATTTACTTAATCTTCACATAGTCCAATGAGTCAAGTATCATTATCCTCTATTCACAAGTGAAGAAGTAGAGTTTCAGTAATTTTCCCAAAGTCAGACGTAATACGGTAAATATACCATCTTCAAACCTAGACAGTCTATCCTCAAGTCCATACTCTTGACAATTTCACTCTACTGCCTTTCGGAATAGAATTGGAATTTATAAGAACTCTTTGGATTCTAACTTCTGCTGCTCACTAACAGGTCAGAGGCCAGCTCAAAGTAAAGTTAGATATATCCACCTAATCCTGGATGATGGCAGAGACTTCTCCTCCTCACGTTGGCCCAGTTACAGGGGCCCTGTCACCTCATGTATACAGGCCTGCAGGAGGCATGGCTTAGGAGAAGGTAATAAGTGTCAGTCTAATGGCAGAACTCTAGCAAGCTGCTTGCCTTTTTTATCATTGCAAAGATGAATTGCTTTTGGGGACTGCTCTCCCAGCCAATCTAGTGAAAACCAAAGGTGATTTGAATGTTAGCATTAGTTTGGGAAATATAGTCAGGCATAGCTAGGCTACTGAATCTGGATGTTTTGAGTAAGCTCCAAAGAAAATTTTTGGTAAATAACTGATTAAAGACATATTGATGATTGTATGAGGGAGAAACAAAATTTAAGAAACATACCCACTTTAGAATTGTAAACCTTTGGAGCTGGGACCTTAAGGATCACTTAATTCTATCCTTTCACTCTATAAATATGGAAATGGACACATTTCCTAGTGGCATGTCCCAGATCTAACAATTATTTAATATGGAAACTAAAGACAGGATAATAATAGTAATAACAAGAATAAATTGTTAAGGATTTATTTAAAGGCTATAATGTTGCAGGGACTGTGGTAAATACTTAAGATTCATCAGTGCATTTACTTCTCAAAATGTGTTAAGGAAAATATCATTATTCCCACTTATTTTTTATTATTTTTAAAATATTCATTTATTTTTGAAGCATCTCTTTGTTTAATTTTTATTCATTTTTCAGAGGGAGGAGGAATAGAGTGCAAGTGGGGAAGGGGCAGAAAGAGAGGGAGACACAGAATTCCAAGCAGGTTGTGGGTGTTGAGCTGTCATCACAGAGCCCAATGTGGGGCTTGAACTCGTGAGCTGTGAGATCATGACCTGAGTCAAAGTTGGACACCTAATTGACTGAGCCACCCAGGCACCCTATTAAATGTTCATTTATTTTTGAGAGAGAAAGAGAGACATAGAATCTGAAGCAGGCTCCAGGCTCTGAGCAGTCAGCAGAGTCTGACCCAGGCTCAGACTCGTGAACCTCAAAATCATGACCTGAGCTGAAGTTGGATGCGGCTCCACCATCTGAGCCACCCAGGATCTCTTCATTGTTCCCATTTAAAGTAAGGAAGGAGAGAAGGAAAGAAAAAAGGGAGTGAGAGAGGGAGGGAGGAAGGAAGGAAGAAAGGAAGGAAGGAAGGAGGCAGGCTGGCTGGCTCAAAGTGGATAAGTCACCTGCCTAAGATCTCAAGCGTAAAAGGACTACAACCAGGTTTCAGACCCATGTCTTTACAGCCCCAGAACTCATGTTGATAACCACTAACATCTACTGATTCCCTCTGCTGAATTTTTCCAGGCTACATATTGAAAATCCAGTTATTTCCTGCCCTGTATGTTTGTTAGTTGCTCCTTTACTGTCTGAAGAGAAATTTCTTACTGTACTGACTGAGATTCAATTCCCCAATTCTCAGAGGGTTTCTAAGTCCCTTAATCTCTTTCAAACCCCCACTTAAAAAATGGGACAACATCATTTTCCAGTTAACCTATTTCACAAGAAATTAGCTGGAGAGATAACGCATGTGAAGTGAAGAGAGAAACTCTATAGATGTAAGTTTATATTATTTATTAATGTGGTTATTCTTTGCTTTCCTGGATTTTCTTCTCCTTTTCCTATTCTCTTTCCACAAGATAAGCCAGGGGCATGCAGCTTGATCCAATATAGTTCCAAGTCATTACCAATAGTAGCATCAATATTATCACTCTGGCTTGCCCTTATCCTTCAGTGACATCCCCACCCCCACATATATACAAGTGAGGACACTGAGGCAATATCACAAGGGTGGGTGACTGAACAGTATGAGTGCCTGAGGCATAGCTAGGCAATGCTTAACTTGCAGGTTAATGACTAAGGCAGGATATCTCTGGGGGCAACCTTGAAGGAAGTTAAAAAACCTTGGCTCCTCTGCTTAACACATAACAGAATGCAGATGGCTACCTACCAGCTTACAATCAGCCTAGCTCAGAACACTGTAAGAAAAAAAATGACAGACTCATGTTTGGCCTGAAATCAATTTATCCCTTCTTTCCAGAACTGTTTTAATAATAAAAATAACATTATCCTCACTTTACAGAAAACTGAGGCACAGAGATATTAACTAACTTGCCCAAGGTCGTTCAGCTGGTGATTGCTAGGCGTAGATTCAAACCTGGAAGTCCAGTTCCTATGTGGGTAACTCTTCACAACTGCAAAACACTTGCTTCTACTCTATATTAAAATTTGATGAGTCTCCAGATGTCTGTTCTAGTTAACACAACTTCCCTCACTGGGCTTTGAAAATTCACCATTAGTATTGCATCTCTTTGGATTCAAGTGTAAACATGCCTGCTTGATCTTCCTTTAAAATACAAGGTAGAGTAATACTCTGCAGAAAATAAATGCTATTCTAAAGACCTCAGTTAAGCTGAGTCAAGTATCTCCATCCCTGGTACAGAAAAGCTGGGGTAGCCCACAGAGAGACACACAGAGAGTGGAGATCTTAGAACCAAAGACACTTTCTTTCATGTTCTTTTCTAGAATTACTTCCACTTGGAATAAGTGGTAAAAACTGCTTGAACTACTAGTTATGAGGACTCTTCAGACCTCCATGCAGCAACCCAGCTACGTATTTCTTTGCACTTAGTATAAAAGGAAAAATTAAATGACTCACCCAAACTTGAGATCATCACTGAAATGCAAATGGATAACTATATTACACTGACCACTAATACCATGCTTTATCATTTACAGAGTTTGTTTATATACATTAGATCATTTAATTTCCACAGAAAGAAGGAAGGGAACATTGATTGAGCAAATACCCATTGTGTGCCAGGCAAGCATGATAAGCTTTTTATCTGTGTTTTCTTGTTTACTCCTCACAGAACTCAGAGGGACTGGTGGAATTTTCCTTTGTTTATAGTTAAGTAAACTGAGGTGTAGAGTGACTCAGTGAAATTCCCAACATCAGACAGCTAGAGGGGAGCAAAGCTGGAATTCAAACCCAGGTCCTTTGACTCTAAGTCCCTTGCTTTTGTACATTAGTCCATGATGCCACAAATCCCACGGACCCACAATGAGCATTTACAAAACTAACTGCTTTATTTATACAAATGCTCTCTGGAGATTGCATGAAAAATGGAGTCATTAGCTCAGATCTCAAATGTGGTTTAGTCAATGTGCCCCATGCCATATAACCATACATACTTAATTCACTGATTCACTCCATGTGGTGCTATTCCTGGAAAGATCCATGTGGATACCATCTGCTCCTTTTTGCTAAGCCACCAAAGAGCTATAGTCTTAGCAGCACAGTTATATTTTCAACACTTAGGTACCAGAATTCTAAGCAAACTGTCAGTCTGGTTCATCAGGCTGAGGTGGGGCTAGTTTTTTCTTCAGTACATGGATCAAGGTCTTGGATATAGTAGGTGATCAACAAATGGATATTATTTACTCCCTTCCCTCTACTTTCTTTCCATCAAGCCAAGATTCTTACTACTTCAAAGACACATCTTGCTATGTCTACCATAAGGTACTGTTTACATTTCTTCCGGCTCTTATGTCATGAATCAATCATGGTCCCTCTCTTATTTACCTAACCAAATTCTATCCATCCTTCAAGGACTAAAGCCCTAGACTCTCTATGAGAGTTCCCTCAATCCTTACAGCAGGTTTCAATCTATCTCCATCCTGTCCTCCTCCCCCAAATTTTAAAGCATTCATTAGTTGTTACTTCAGTTTACACTGAATTATGAATGTTAAAGGAAAGGAATTATGTGAAAGCACTAAGCCTTGATGTTCTTTTCTTAATGTTTTGTTTATTTTTAAGAGAGAGAGAGAGAGAGACAGAGAGAAAACATGAGAAGGGTAGGGTCAGAAAGAGAGGAAGACAGAGGATCCAAAGTGGGCTCTGTCCTGATAGCAGCAAGCCTAATTTGGGGCTCAAATCACAAACCATGATATCATGACCTGAGCCAGAGTTGGGATGCTCAATCAACTTAGCCATCCAGGTGCCCCTAAGCCCTGGTATTCTTAATGAATATTAAGATGTAATATTTGCATCTCTTTGCTGAAATTATAATTGTTTTGAGGAAAGGACCCTATTTCATTTCTTTACTAGCCTTTCCCACCTACATTCCCATCAATGCTTTACATACAATATACTCAAGGTGTTTGTTAACAGGTGTTTAGACCTTTGAAACTAGAGTCACAGTAACAAGAGATAAGACTCATGAGAAACCCATGAGGTAACAGATTAGGTTAAATGGGTGGAAAGGGGTAACTTCACAGTGCCAACTGGTGACTACTCTTGCACCACACTGATGCCGTGGATGTGAGCACCTGGAACTTGCCATGCTATAGACTATGTTATTCTGAAACATGCCATGTAAATTAAGGAAAGTAAGAAACAGAAAGACTCTTCTAGACCTAACACATGCTGGTCATTTATATTCATTGTTTTCTATTGCTAATAACAAGCCTATGAATTACATGCTATAATTATGCTCATTATACAGATAAAAAGAAAAGTGAGGCATGAGCCTGTAATACAATTTTTTCAAGATAACTAGAGTAATAACTAGTGAAACCAAGACTCACTCTTTGTTTTTACATTTTAAGTTTTTAGTTTAATGTTAGTTAACGTACAGTGTTATATAGTGATTCAACAATTCCATACATACAATTCTCTGTGCTCATCATGACAAGTGTACTTGTTAATCCCCATCACCTATTTCACCCAACCCCCACTCCCCTCCCCTCTGGTAACCATCAATTTGTTCACTATAATTAATAGCGTCTGTTGGGATATCTGGGTGGCTCAGTCAGTTAATAGTCTGAGTCTTGATTTCAGCTTCAGGTCCTGAACTCAGGGTTTTCGAGATCAAGCCCCTTGTCAGGCTCCATGCTGACAACTCAGAGTTTTCTTGAGATTTTTCTCTCTCTCTGCCCCTCCCCAATTCACACACGTGCTCTTGCGTGATTGTTCTCTCTCCCAAAATAAATAAACTTAAAAAAAAAAGAGTCTGCTTCTTGCTTTCTCTGTCTCTTTTACCCCTTTGCTTGCTTGTTTTGTTTCTTAAATTCAACATACAAGTGAAATCATATGGTATTTGTCTTTATCTGACTTATTTTTCCTAGCATCATACTTCTGTTCCATTCATGTTACTGCAAATGCCAAGATTTCATTCTTTTTTATGCCTGAATAATATAGCTGATAAATATATGCCACATCTTCTTTATCTATTCATCAATTGATGGATACTTAGACTGCCTTCATATATTGACTCATGTAAATAATGCCACTGTAAATATAGGGGTGCATGTTTGCTTTTGAATTAGTGTTCTAGATTTTTTTTGCATTAATGCCCAGTAGTGCAATTGTTGGATCATAAGGTAGTTCTATTTTTTAACTTTTTGATGAACCTCCATACTATCTTCCACAGTGGCTTCACCAGTTCATACTCTCATCAATGGTGCCTAAGTATTCTTTTTTCTCCATATTCTCAACAACACCTCTTGTTTCTTGTGTTTTTGATTCTATTCATTTTGACAAGTGTGATGTGATACCTCATTATAGTTTTAATTCGTATTTCTCTGATGATAAGTGATGATGAACATCTTTTTATGTGTCTGTTAGCTATCTGGATGTTTTATTTAGAGAAATGACTGTTCATGTCTTCTGCCCATTTTTTATTGGATAATTTTGGGGGATGTTGAGTTATATCAGTTCCCTATATATTTTGGATACTAACCCTTTATCAGATATGTCATTTTGGGGGATGTTGAGTTATATATTTTGGATACTAACCCTTTATCAGATATGTCATTTGCAAATATCTTCTCTTGCCCCATAGGTTGCCTTTTAGTTTTGTTGATTGTTTCTTTACCTGTGCAGGAGCTTTGTATTTGGTGGCAGTCCCAATTATTTATTTTTGGTTTTGTCTCCCTTACCCCCACAGATATTTCTAGAAAGAAGTTGCTATGGGTGATGTAAAAAAATGTTACTGCCTGTGTTTTCTTCTAGGATTTTTATGATTCAGGGTCTCACATCTAGGTCTTTAATTCATTTTGAATTGATTTTTGTGTATGATGTGGTCCAGTTTTATTCTTTTGCATATGTTGTTCAAACTTTCCAAAAGGTCACTCTTCTTGATTCCAAATCCTGACTGTAATGTCTGTTGTAATGCTACTCTGTGTTGAGTAAAGAAGGTAGTACTGGAAGTGTTTCATGCTCTAACTTATAACCAAGTGTACATTTCAGAAGTTGGGATGGCAGAAGGAAGCATGGGATTTGATGAAAAGCGAAACACTCAAAGGTCATGAAAAAAGCAACTGGCATTCGCAAGAGCTTGGTAAATTTTTCATATGAATGTGAAGACCTATCTCAAAAGATTCACCCAAGAAGTTCCTGCGTAGCTCAGACAATTAAGCGTACAACTCTTGATCTTGGCTTGTGATCTCACAGTTTGTGGGTTTGAGCCCTATGTCAGGCTCTGCATGGAGCCTGCTTAGGATTCTGGTCTCTGCCCTCTCTCTCTCAAAACAAATAAGTAAACTTTAAAAAATATTCACCCAAACTAAACATTCATTTGAAGTCTCATGTTTTATCTTAAAAAGGTCATGTAGTTTTTAAACTATCTAACTCTCTACTTTCTATCTACCTTTTAAATATAAGAATGTCTGAAGTTATTTAAAATGGGGTCAACATAACATCTCAGGTAGTTCTTGCATGGCTATCAAAAGTCAGGCTCTTTATCTTTCTGGAAGTAACCACATCCAGTTGAGGGGTTATGTAACTGGCATAAATATAGCTGGTCAGGGGATCAGGAGAATGAAATTTTAGACCCAATAAATTCAGTAACACAAGGTGAAGAGGCAGTTCACGGAGCCTCTCCATTTATTTCTATATTTGAGGAATGAAGAGTGAAATGAATGACCTCTAAAAGTTTATGTCTCATCAAGGATCTGATTTCATTTATCATAAATTTTGGTAGGAAATACTAGAAAGAGAGCAGGGATGCTATACAAATCTTCTTCTGGATAACAATTATCTCTGCTTTTATCATTTAGGTACAGAAAGTTGAATGATATGATGTTAAGAAAGTCATAGTGAGGGTGCCTGGGTGGCTCAGTCAGTTGAGCGTCCGACTTCGGCTCAGGTCATGATCTCACGGTCCATGGGTTCCAGCCCCGCATTGGCTCTGTGCTGACTGCTAGCTCAAAGCCTGGAGCTTGCTTTGGATTCTTTGTTTCCCTCTCTGTCCCTCCCCGGTTCACATTGTGTCTCTCTCTGTCTCTCAAAAATAAATAAATGTATAAAAGTTACTCTTAAAAAATAAAAGAAAGCCATAGTGAAATAAGACGCAAGTCAAATTGGAAAAATAAATGAATGATATAAAGTGGCTTTTAATGAATTGATCAAAGGATGATGTCCTGCACAGCTTAGAAAAGGTAGCTCAAAATCCACTTATGATCATTTGCTTTATGTTTATAGTCTGTATTTTGTTTTTCTTGTGAATAAGTTAATTTTCTGACCTCAAGATCATGCAGTTGATGGTAAAGAATTCTCTTCCATATTAGAAACTCAAAGATTTGAAGTGAAACAAAGTAGTATCACCGCACTCTTTCTTCCATTCTTGCCTTTCTCTATTTTCTAAACACCTATTCAGATTTTTTTTTTGTATTACAGGAAATGTTAGGGAGAGAGACAGCATATATATGAGTTGGGTTTACTGTTTTATCATTAGTAATCTATAATATGTTCATGTCCATGTTAGATTGGAAGATATTTCAATACTTGCCTCTGAAACATGGCACTTGAGTTGGGTACAGAAGGAACAAAATAGAAACACTTTAGTTCAATTTCTCTTATTTTCAATTCTGATATCTATAAGTCTATTAATCTCCCCTTTACCTATTTTGTCTTCAAAATTAATATTATATTTAGAATTATTTTCATTGGGGAAGAACACAGAGAAAGAATAGATTAAAAGAAAAGAAGTGAATGAGGACTAGAAAAATAGAAGCTGGCTAACTAATGCTAGCATTGGCTGATGCCAAAGAACATATTCTGCAGATGTGTTTGTATATTGTCATCAACCAGGCAATGAACTCTTTGTTCCACGGCAAAGAGCCTACAAATCTCTAGGTCTAAAATGCCAACCAGTTCCTGGCCCCACAGCTGTCCTAGCTTCCCAGAGTGGCAATGGCTGTGTCATCCTTGGTTTCTCAGTTTTCCGATGGCTCCCTTACCCCTAGTTGCTCTCTAAAGCAAGGGTTCTGCCTGCCAGTTTACCTCCTTCTGGGCTCTGGATAATGCTACAATTGTTTCAGAGTGAAGATGGAGGAGTGTTCTCTGGAAATGTAAGCTACAGGAGAGGGAAACAGTAAGAGAGAAACATGAAAGAAATAAGGCATACAGGAGGTTGTTTTACGGTGCCTGGGGACTCTGTCACCAAGTAGAGGGCAAAATGGTGGTTCCCAGCTGACTCTCCTCTTTACTCCTAGACCACTTTATCCATTGAAACTGCCAACTCAGACACACTAGAAACTTCACTGGTTTTATAAATGATTTCCTTAACCAACTGGAAAAGTGATAGCTTTCTTATGAATATAGTGTTTGCGACCTTGAATTTTATGATCCTTCCTCACCCATTCTAATTCAACAAAAACATGTGCATGGTATGTTTTTATGTTCCAGGGTGAGCATCTGCTAGTCTTGTACTCGTAGTAAGCGGATGAGGTGCCTACAGCTGTGTGTCACTAGAACTTGGTCAGGTCACTTGCTCTCTAAATTATTTCTAAGTTTATATCCACCTCTCGCTAAGGATTGGATAATTCCTGATTTTAATATTAACCTAATTTTGAATATAAAAAAAAGTAATAAAAGGAGTTGAGGATATGGGTCATCTGACTGAGATTTAAGAACTTTCCCCTTACCTATATTATCATTTTATCCAATTAGTTTAATGTCTCTAAATTTTCTATTCATATATAAATGAAGATTATAACTTATTATTTATCAACCTAATGTGTTTCTTTGAGAAGCAAATCATATTTAAAAGACCTATGCAATTTGTAAAAGGATTTATTAGGAAAATATTAAAAAATTAGCAACATTAATAATGGCAACCCTTCTTTGGTTAGATATTGTGCTAAGGGTTTAACTCACATTATCTCATTTAAACCATGAACAAGCTTTAAAAGATCCGTATAATATCTAATTCTACCGAGAATGAATCTGAGGTCAAAAGTTAAGCCAGGATTCTGAACCTAGGTTTTTCAAAGTAGCTAAAACTCTGGATTTAACCAAAAGAACACTCAATTGAGCTTATAGTCCTGCTAGGTTAAGTCTTACTCCTTAGCCACTTCTAATTCCAGCCATTTCAACTCTTTCACTTTTAACTTCCTTATAAATAATAGGGAGATGTTAAAATTTGCCTTGCCTACCTTGCTAAGGTTCAAAGACCAATAATATTATTTGCAATGCTTTGAAAATTATAACAAGATAGAGCAATATAAGGAAGACAGTAGTAGCAGCATAACGAAAGTCTCAGCAGCAGCAATAGTAAAAAGCAATATATTTTCAAGATAAAAATTAGAAACTCCTTTGTTGTTAAGTATCTCCCTGCTAAGTAAAAATATCTAAATGAAGTTTAAAGAAGTACAACATATCTAGTATTAGCTCATTAAAGTTTTCAAGGATTTGCTATGTGTGTGTTTTTGTTTTGTTTTACTACTTGGAGGAGGACTGCTATTATTAGCTCTGAACAACTGCCTGGTTTTCTATTCTGTAACAAAAAATGTCTTGGGTCTTATTTTTGCAGTTTCTGGAGTGGGTGGGGAAAGTGAGAGCGTCAGAGGATGGGCTTTACTCTGTTGTACAGTAACGTATATCTGCACTGATACTCATTGTGATGAATCCACACAAACATTTTACAGTGAGCAACAGGATGATAAGGCATCCTGCACCTGGCATTACTTTTTCATGAACTCAGAATGCCTATGCACAGGAATCACAAGGCCAGCAGTCAAAGAAAATGCAAACTGCAGAAGACAGGAGGATAAAAAGATAACAAGTTCTTGCCTTTTGTTAAAAACACAAAAGTGACTATTCCATTCCATTTTACCATAAATCTGCAAATGTTCATGCAGTCCCAAGCTCTTGCAATTATCCAGGTCACTTCTGATGTAGTTATTTTTCTTCCCTTAAGTTGAATATCTCTATAGATTAAGTTTCATCTTTGTACCTTTACTAATAGGAATTCCATTAATAGCCTTGTTCACATTCTTCAGGAGGAAATAGACTAAAAACTGGGGTATTACTAGACAGAAATGTGAAGTGAGGCTGAGAGGAATGAAACAGAGAAATGAATCTGACATGATTGAGGATGATGAGTCAAGTAATATTTAGAATCCAGAAAGGACAAAACATACTTGGAACACCATGAACTAGGACTGAAACTCATCATTGAGCAAATCCTATTTAGAGCTGACCTAAGCTTATGATGTCTCAAAGTCAACATCCAGGACCAGAAGCAGGGTCTGTAGAAGTGAGACTGGAGCCAAGGAGATAGGCTTTGAGGAGGTCTTTCAGATAAGAAGGATTATTCTCCCATTTTATCCCATTGCTGCTAACTTCTCACATTTTAAGTATTAATAAGCTCATGTAGATTTATTTAGCAAACATCATAGTTAAGGAGCTGCAGAAAGTAGGAAGAAGCACATGGTTTTGCCCGACAGGAGTTTATGGTGTCATTTAAAAATAAGATAAATCCCTTAAATTTCTGTAATACAAAGCAGAACAGTATCACAAGAGAAATAGGGGCAAAGGACCATGGTGGGTGAGAAGAAAGGCTGGTGGGATGAGGTTGAGAAGGCCTGGGTTCTCTCCTAGTCTTACCAGCTATATGATATTAAACAAGATACCTGAGCCCACTGATCTACAATGTGATGATAATATTAGAATCATTTTATGTTGGTATTGTGATGATTAAATAAGGAAGAATAGAGTAAAGCAGTGTATGAGTATATTCTCTACTCTTATATTTCTTCAGGGAGTGTATTATCAGGGTTGAAATAATGAGGGAGAAGGCATATCATCTGGTTATGAGGTGTAAGAGAAGCCTTGTGGAAGGTCATGTAAATTAAGTCTTGAATGATGGACCTTCACCCTTTAAGCCCAGTGTATTCAGCTGATTTGCTCGCCTTCCCTCTAGCTCTTGTTTTTCCCTTTCTTGTATGGCTGAATCCTGTCCATGGACCACGAGCCACTAACTGGCCCCTGTCTTAGCTAAGGTTCTTTGGTTGCAGAGAACAGAAAGCCATATACAGTAGCTTAAGCAAAGTCTGAACTATCAAGTTGAAAGGGCAGGGAGCACAGCAGGTTAACCATCTGATGAGTAGAAACTAAGATGTGGGAATTCTGAGGGACCCAGGAAGCCACAGGCAAGTCTTTGTCAGCTTCTCGCTGTTCCTGTCAGGCTCACCTCTTTCAGCATCTTTCTTAGGGATCATGTGGTTTCTCATCTCCTTTTCTCTTTCTATAATTATTTCATTCTATTCTACCCGTGCATCAGCTTTCTCTGCTTCTCTAGGCACATGTCCGCACTTCCAGGCACAGACAGGTGTTAACCTCTAGGCCAGGCCACATGTTAGCAGGAGTAATTAAGCCAGATGTCTGAAAGTCATCTCTTTTCCACTAGAGATTCTCTTCAAAAGCTCCAGTGCCTTACTGTGAGACTGATTTAATCAGTGATTCTTTTCTGATTGACCTGAAGCATTCCTGACTTTAAATGAATGGCCTTACTCTTACTCTTGTTGTCCCTGATGCTCAAAGAGGAAGACCAGGGAAGTTGACAACCAGCCCTCATTCCATACTGTCTTTTTATGCCTCAGTGCCTTTTTACCTACTGTTTCATCCTTTTTTATCTCCTTTCCTTATTTTAAAACCATCTTGAGACTTCTCTCTTCTTTGTTATCATCCTTCATCATCTTTCCCTTCCATTCCAGGCAGAAGGATCACTCCCACCTTCCTGTATCTACTTTGGTCTGTCCATCCCTTGATTACTGCTCCTACCACAACTGTTTTAGTCCCAGTGGTTTTCTCCTTACTCTAGTGAACCCATTAAGAAAATTAGTTCTGGAGCCACATAACTAGTTTCAAGACCTGGTCTTTCCATTAACTAGCTATGTGATCACAGGAAAGTCACTTAGCCACTGTAAACTTTGCAAAATGGAGATGATAGTGCTGACATCAGAAAGCTGTTGATGGAATTGAGTGAAATAATATGTGGAGTGCTTAGGACAGTACCCAACACAAATACGGTCACTTTTATTCTACAAGTACCAAGCCCAGGATGTGTCAGACAGGGCATACTAATCGTTTGCTAGGGAAATCAACATGTATTTTGAGACTACAAAATGTTAGGGAAAGAATATTTTATTTCATTTACTTTATTTGTAGAGGCTTTGCAAAAATATCAGAAGCTGCTATACTATTATGGTAATAGATGTGTATCTGTGTATGCACACGTACAATATTCAGTTGCAAGTATGAGAAATGCTATGAACTACACAGGATAGAATTAAAGTGTGCAATATAGATATATATGTAATTGTTTATTTCATGTTTGTCTCCTCCCCTAGAATATAAATGTTCTCAGGGCAGGCTTAAGATTGTCTTGTTTATCGCTATATGCTCACTCCTATTACATAATTTTCTGATAAGGTAGTTAATAAATATTGGTTGAATAAAAAAGCATATGGAAAAATGAACCATGCTTATGCAATTAGTAAGTGCCTTTACCGTTCCCTCCACTTCAGTGTTCTTTTCTTCCATCATCACTGCATGTTTATATTCTACTTAACCTTCAAAATCTAGCTGATAACCTTCTGTGAAACTCATCCCCTTCCTTAATTCTTGGGGTAATTTATGGGTATTTAGGGCACTTAACACTTAGTATTTGGTGTTAGAATCATCTGTGTATCCATTTGAAAATATTCCTTATGAACAAAATTCCACATAGGTTTCATCAGGGTTCTCCTCCTAACTGAATCATCTCAGTATCTCTCCCACTGCTTGGCAAGCTGTGTGACATTCATATTAGACAAAATTCAAACCTGATGACTAGTAGTATAAGAAAAATGAACTTTGTACATTGCAGCAAGAAACAGTGGGGCACCATTTGGGCAAGGGATAATGAAGTGTCTCTTCCAAATTGACTGGGTGTCATAAAAGTTGAAGTGCAACTTCAGGTCTTTATCTTGTACCTAGGACCATGCCTGGAACATAGCAGGATCTTAATAAAATATGAGTGAAGTGAATGAACTAATAATGAATGGAAACACAGGTCCATCTGTATGAAAAGAACTACTAATCATAGGATTGTTTTTTTTACAAGCATACCCATTCACTTGAATAATAAAACAGCAAAATCTTTGACTTGCCTGAACACCAAAAATACTGAATGTCTATAAGGATGCACCCATAGCTCCAATGATGGAACCCATTTACAGGACTCAAAAGAGAGCATTTTATCCTTCATCCATCCAATAAATATTTACAACTTACATTAGCTGGCACTTATGCTAAAGAAAAAGGGACTTTTATGTTGCTGTTTTATATCCAGGGTTCTTGGGTCAAGTAGATGAATTCACTTGAGATTCCAGATTTGAACTCCACCTCATTATTACAAGGCATGATCTGTTATGTGAGATCAAGAAGTTGAGTTTTTAAAGACTTCATAGTTTGATTTCCCTGTTAGTGTAGTCCATCTGGGACAGTTAGACTATCCAAGTATCAGCTCTTTTAAGTTTCTTTCACCAAGATAAACTTTAGGCTATATGAGCTGATTCTCTGGGGTTTATTATATTATAATTTGAGATTTTATGTCAGGTTTATTTTTAGCTCATAGAAGTACAATGACTGAAAAACTCTTTGCTTTCTATGGCTTATTGTGTGTCTGAGAAATGGTCTAGACTTTCTAGGTAGCTCTGCATTCTAATGATGTTCTAGAAGTACACACTTATAGGACATGTACAAAACAACATTTACCTACTGGTGAAACATCAGGTCAGGTTTCCTAAGATGGCTACATAATATATGTCTATATTTCCTACACATTATTAATTTCCAGTAATTCATAAAGAATCAAGTTTACATTCAATGAGGTAATTAGTTAAATCAATATATGCCATCATTTCCTCAATATACTTAATACATCATGGCCAATATATGTATTTTTAGAATTTATTTGTATATTCCAAATAAAATGAAAGGTATTATTAGGCCAGAATGCCATATATTCATGTAGGTATATGTGTGTGTAAATATGTGTGTACCTTTTTTATGTATTAAATACATTTTTACTGTGTTTAAAAAGTGCATAAAGTATGAAATAAATAAAGTCTTTTTTCTGAGATCTAAATTACACGTTCTGACAAAAAATTGAGGCTCAATTTAAACAGATTTATCTCCAGCTGATAGTAATATTTTAATAACAGTTATGTTTTCTAAAAGTAGTCCTCATTAAATTACGATATAAGGATACATTTAATGCAAGACTTGGAAAAAATTTGAGAAGGTTTGAGAGACTGACAAATTCTTAATGTCTTCTAAAATGATTTAGAGGACTCAAAATGAAGCAAACCTCAAAAAAAAAATCTGGACATGTCTGTGTATGTGTGCAGTGCAGGAAACTGAGAACAGACACTAGAATGGAAGAAAGAGTGGTCCATGGACTATGGGAACTACATCCAAGGCTATTTTTTCCAATAAGAGTCTATTCCCTGCATCAAAACACTGCCGCTCCCAACATACCTCCATTTCAATGCTTTAGTCAAGTTTTAAGGTTTTCTCCAGTTGGATTTAAATAGAAATATTTTTATGAGGTCAGTATAGACAAAACTGTTGATGAAAACTGCCATGTACTAACTGAAAATGCTAGAACTGGAGATTTGCTATTTGATTTCATTTCTCAAGTGCTCACCAAACACTCTTTGCTGTGCTATGCACAGCGCTAGACCCTGGAGATAGAAGCATCCCATATTCAGGGAATTCAAGACAGGACAAAAAGAAAACAAGTAAATAAATGTTAGTTTTTTCCTTCAACTTACTTTCATTTTCTCTTTCACTCCAAGAAATGACATTATAAGAGACAGAGAAAAAAACATGTATAATAAAATGTTAGGTGATAAATTGCATGCAAAGAGCCAAGAAGGAAGAAAGTAACTGGCTGGCCAGAGAAAGCTTCACAAGGAGGTGATACTAGCTTCAAAAAGAGTATCATATTCTCCTTGATAAAACAAAGAAAGAAGAATTTAATAAAGACAGGAGAAGCAAACTATACATATCAGATTCTAGTTTAATGTAGAATAATTATAACAATCTGTTGTATAGAGATTTTCACCATTAGTTTTTATATTGCCTACAAAAATTGTTTTATGTCTTTAATAATTAAGATCCATCTACAGAAGTCCAACTAGAAAAGAATACTCTATGAGATAAACTCTAAATGTAGCAGTCTTAGGTGATTCCCAAGTTACAGAAAAAATATAATAGCACCTAACTTGAGTCAGTTGAGAATAACTTGAATTTCAAAAATTTAGTCCAACTATTGATAGAGGCATGTCTCTTGAGTTTCTATGTCAGAAATAATGTTTTTCATAAGATATTCCAAATACACTTTAGCAGAGACTAATTGTTAAGAGATTTCTTTGTTCTTGATCCTTCAAAGAAGATTCAATTAAAGAATCAAATATTTTAAAACCCTTCTTCCAAGTCCCATTTACCTCATCTCAGCCTATCTACTGTAGCTAGCCTGTCTCTTCTTGTTAAATAATTATAAGCACAAACATTATTTCTGTAACATATATCACAAGGACACAGACTTATTAATTCATTCTATATGACTATATACTTCTATGAGTTACATTTACAAGTTTCTAAAGAGTGCATCACTGCTTTACTAAAGGAACAGTCGTGCTTTTCAAGAGAGATTTTATGTGGATTTCACTTGAACAAATAACCAAAATGTAAGAACTAACTTTTAGATTCTTGATCTATGTATCAAACCCACTGCAAAAGATATTAAAGCCATTCTAAGAATTTCTGAGAGAATCAGCCAAGAAGTACATACTGCAAGTTGTGCCAAATATTAATATGAGAAATAGCAATCTTGCTCCCTTTCTTTAGTACATGTTACTTTTAGAAACTACTATTCTTCAAGATGATGAGTTTGCTTGGACTACTGTTTACTCTTTCTCATTGATCAATGTCTGGCCATATTAAGAATTCAGACTTCATACAGAGCAAGACAGAGATATATTTATCCCAAACAAAAGCTACAGAGAAGATACCATATCTTTAAATGCATATAATACATGCCATTTATCTATAGCTATAAAAGGAAAAAGTAAAAGGGAAAAAATTAGGAAAATAAAAGGAAATTTTCCTTACCGGAATGAATGCATGTTGCATTGCTTGCTCACATTGTTTTAAGGAAGCAATAGTATCCCATAAAAGCTGATAATTTTCAGCACGGGAAGCACTTGGCCGTTGCATAGCGAAAGCTAGTAACACTCAAACTGAGCTCAAAGAACCCAGTTGAAGAAGGAAAAAACCCTGCAGATCTGTTACATAAACTTCTTAATTAGATCTGCTACACAAACTGCTATCTTAAGACTTTAAAAAAAAGTTAATCAGAACATTTCTTTTGGGGGATAACTGGGCATGACTTGAACAGAGACAGATGTTTTCATTGGGAAGGATTTTCATTCCCACACTTGTGAAAAGCAATCCCATCAATGTTCCACTGTCTTCACACGGGTTTGGCGAAACTGCACATACCATAAGTGTGTGGGGGGAAAGAAGTAGGAGGGAAGGAGATGTGAAAAAATATTTCTACCAGAAGATTTGGGTGGCAGGCCATGAAGGTAGAATTTGAGTAGCTTGTGAAAAGTAGTAAAATTAATGGGAGTGGGTTACATACACCCATACATGTTTATATGCAGGTGTCTATACTTGTCTGCTGTGTGAGAAATACAAGTATATACATTCATTCTCAGAGTGTTATTTAATACGCCCAACTTTCTTCTCACTTCAGTTAAGAACTAAACATGACATATTTTTCATCTATGGAGCACTAGTGCCTTTATTAACTACAGAGTTATGTCCCTGGAAGTATCCCTAAAGACCAGCCAGAAGGCTCTTAAGTATAAAATGTAGTCAATTATTTATCTTGAAATATAAAAGCAGTTGGAAGACCTTTTTGTTGCTTTATGTAGTGGAGAAAAGTCACATTTATATTTGCTATTCTAAGTAGACTTTTCATAAGTAATGCCAGGAGAATTGAGCCTTTAAATAATTTTGGGACCAGAGAGTGGTCTGCACAGAATTGGAAGATATTAATTCCAAAGAAATTGGCTGCACGCTTTAACAACAGTAAGGCTAGTATAAAGTACTAATAAATATAGTGACATAATTTGAGTGCTTCTTCACCTAATCAGGAGCCCACACAGTAAAGTGAGGCTCCACTGGCCCCTAGTCTTTGTGGGATTGGTAAACTGGGGATAATGCATATTGAAAGAAAGTGCTGAACACTCAGAAGTTCCAAAGGAATCTGTACTCTAGAGCTAGTTACACAGCCAACAAGGAGGACATTTATCCAAGTATTTCTAAAGGTAAGGGGTAAACTGAGGGCAATACATAATATAATGAATAAATTGTGCTTTTAATTGACATAGAAAATTTAAGGTATACAAAACAAGGTACAAATTATAGCAAACAGTTTGACGACATAAATGAAGGATTTTTGCTATATTATTTTTAGAAGAGCTGCATGATTTGGGTTACCTCGTTTTTCTGCATTTATGTCTTAGCAGTGGCAGATTAGTTCAGGATAATGACCCTGTGGTATGAAAACCTCAAAGGCTGAAAGCTTTCCTCCTCTCTCAATTATTTTTCAATTTTTAATGAAGAAATTGGAAGTAGAATTGATCTTCCAAAATTTCTACCTGGGCTAATTTGTGAGAAGATTATTTTTCCTTAATATCTCATGAGTACATACCATAAGGCTATTGCCATTAGTTTGTTTTTCAATATCAATGCAACCAACCTTCTCTTTTTCTCATTCATGGTCTTCTGTTCAGCTCACACCCACAGTCCCTCCTCTGCCTTCATTCCTGCCCTTATACTCTCCCATCTGCCCTAGCCACATGCTTCTTCCTCATGCATTGTCGACCAGTCAGCCCACAACTTTCAGAAAACATTCCTTCCCTAGTAAATGTTCGGTATTTCTTAGCTAACAACCGGAAAATAAAAGGTTTTTTCTAAGTTACTCTCCAAATTTTCAGCCAATCATTTCTGAATCCCTTGAGCAACTGTTCACCATTCTTCCAGCCCCCAGCTGAATCTTCTGTCCTGCCTTGCATTTCTTCTACCTCTGGTTTGCCAGGTCCCTCCTTGTTTCATCCAAACAACGTTTGTAAAGATCCTCCTTCCCTTACTCTTTAGAAACAGGGTAGATAATCTGCAGTCTACATGCAGAAACTCTACATAAAAAGTGACCTCGGCATCATTCATTCATTCATTCATTCATTCAGTAAACATACTAAGCATCTCTCATGTGTTATACTTTTTATTGAACTATGAACAAATGAATAAATTGGATGTGAATCTCTCTTTAAGGAGCTTAAAGACTAATTGAAGGGATGATACATGGGCATGAAAAACAAAAATACACCTTTGAAAAGGGTTAATGCCATAAAAGAGGTAGTACAAACTATTCAAAAAACAATGAAAAAGGAAAAAGAAAAACATATCCGGGGGGAAATGAGGGCAGCTTCATGGAAGATTTAGTTCTTTGCTAGAGCTTAAGTTGGGGTAAAATGTGGACATGCAGAGATAGAAAGAGGACATTCCTCAGGAAGAAAAAGTAGAACAAGGGCAGAAGGTGGGAAATTAGAGGGCATTGGTAGTTGGCGTGGAAGGAACATGACACTAAGAGATTTTGATGGTAAAATGTATACTGGTACTAAAGCTATTCTTAAATGCAAACTCAGTAGCTTCTTATTCCTAATGCTAACCAATCTTAGATCTAACCAATTTTTAGAGCATCAATATGCATAAATTCAGTGAAACTCTTCTTAAACCTCATGAGGTGGTAAATTAATTCCACAGATTTATCCTTTATCTTTTATCACTTTAAAGAAATATTTAGTTATTTTGAGAGAGAGAGAGAGAGCGAGCACAGGACAGAGACAGAGAGAGAAACCCAAGCAGGCTTGGTGCTGCCAGTACAGAGCCTGATAAAGGGTTCAGGGCTCCATCTCATGAACTATGAGATCATGACCTGAGCCAAAACAAAGAGTAGGATGTTAAACCTGACTGAGCCACCAGGTGCCTCTTCCCCACTTTTTAAATGGGTGCATTGGTATGCTTTTGGAGGTTTTAGGTGGCTCAGTGATTTAGGTCATGTTATTTACTTACTTAATTATTTAGTTTTTATTAAGCACATACATGTTTTATACTCGTGCCCAATAGTCTTTTAGGTTTTTTTTTTTTTAGGAGGGGGGAGGGAGGGAGGATAGGGAGTGGTTGAGGGAGAGGGTGGAAGGGAGGAGTAGAGGGAGTGAAGCCCCATGCTCAGCCAGAGCCCCACACAGGGTTCAATCTCGTGACCCTGAGATCATGACCTGCGCAAAACCGAGAAATCAAGAGTCTGACACTTAACCAGCTGAGTCACTGAGG
This sequence comes from Suricata suricatta, assembly GCF_006229205.1. NCBI lineage: Eukaryota > Metazoa > Chordata > Mammalia > Carnivora > Herpestidae > Suricata > Suricata suricatta. The sequence goes on from NC_043710.1 coordinate 64,642,726, forward strand.
CACCTCTAGTCTTGTAAATTCTATAATCTATTACCTTCAACATTTGAGTGGAGTACACCATGAATCTTACCTGATCAAATATTTGACTTACTTCAACTTGCTTAGTTATAATAAACTAATATATCAATATATATTGACTAATATATCAATATATAAACTAATATTAATATATATTGAGCTCTACTATATGCTCAGCACAGTGCTGGGAACAAAGAATGCAAAGATAAATATATTGCAATCCTCTGTTTCTTTTCAACTACTTTTCATTGTGCATTTGTCCTGCCCACAAAGATAGAGCACACGTATTTTCATCCTGTTAGCATAATGCCTGATATGTAATGGCTACCAAATTTCTGTTAAACATTCAGCCATTAGGCCATATGTCCATAGTATCTAAATATATTTCTGTGTTATAAATCAGATTGCAGACCTAAGAATGTCAAAAAATACTTTTTGTATGATGGAATTACCATAGTATTATCATGCTCAGGCAATTCTGCATTTGAATGCTTTCTGTTGGTGGTTGGCTTAAATATGACTTCATGGCAATTGTATTTCCAGTAAGAATGGAGTAACAGAGCTTGGATTTATAACCCAGTCTGAAACAACCAAAAAACAGGACAAAATAGTGAAATAATGAATTGTAAATATGGATACTCAAATTAGCCATCTCAGCTTGCACTCTTTACAACCAGAAAAAATATAGCAACAAAATAACAAAAGAAAAAATATAAAAACAACACAACAAAAGAAGCAAAAAAAGGAAATAAACAGGATCAGAAGAGAATGTAAAGAAAATCAATAAAACTAATAGCTTGTTCCTTGATACTGTCAATAAAATTGATAATCTAGCAAGACCAATGAGGGGAAAATGAGGAAAGCAATAAATTATCAAAATAATGAATGAGAGAGGCAGGAGCATCACTATAGTTCTTATAGCTTCCATGAAAGGGTCAATAAGAAAATCTCAAAAAAACTTTATGTCAACAAATTTGACCCCTTAGACAAAGTAGATGAATTTCTCGAGAGATATAAAATACCAATTCTCACTCAAGAGAGGTAAGTCACATAAATAGCTAATCCATATATTTATTAAAGATACTGAGGGGCGTCTAGGTGGCTCAGTTGGTTTAGCATCCAACTTCAGCTTAGGTCATGATCTCAGTGTTTGTGGGCCAATGCCCAATGCATAGGGCTCTGTGCTGTCAACTCAGAGCCTGGAGCCTGCTTCAGATTCTGAGTCTCCCTCTCTTCTGCTCCTCCCTGGCTCGTACTCTGTCTCTCAGAAATGAATAAATGTTAAAAAAATTTTTAAAGATATTGAATTTGTAATTATAAACCTATCACTGAGAAACTCTATACCTAGATGCCTTCACTAAGGAATTCTACCAAGCATTTAAGGAAGAAATAAAAAAGCTATATAAACTCTTTTAGAGAACTAAAGAGGAAAGAATACTCTCCAATTTGTTTTTTGGGGGCCAGATTACCCTAGTACCAAACTTGATGAAAATACTACCAGCAAAGCAAATGCCTATATGCCCTTGTGAATTTATATATGCAAAAATTCTAAATAAACTTTAAGTAAATCGATTCTAACAATATATAAAAATGGTAATTCGTCATGATCAAGTAGGCTTAACTTTTGAAAACAATACAATATAATTCATGATATTAATTTTTCTAATACCACAAAATACAAAAAGAAACACACGATCATCTCAACAGGAGCAAGAAACACCATTTTATAAAATTCAATATCTATTGCTGGCTTAACAAAAACAAAAACAAACATTTAGGACAAGATAAATATGTTTTTTCTTTTCATTTTTTAAATGTTTTTTTAAATTTATTTATTTTGATAGAGAGCACACTAGCCAGTGGGAGAGGGTCAGAGAGAGATGAAAAGTGAAAATCCCAAGCAGACTCCAGGCTGTCAGTGTGAGAGTCTTATACACGGCTCGATCTCACAAACCATGAGATCATGATCTGAGTTTAAGTCAACAGTCAGACGCTTAACCAACTGAGTCACCCAGGTGCCCCAAGGGACTTTTTTTTCTTATCATTTATATTCAGCATTGTCTGGGAAATTCTAGACAGTACAAAAGGTCAAGAAATAAACATTGGAAAGGGAGAAATAAATGTGTCTTTCTTCCCTCATGGCATAACTGTCTATGTAGAAAATTTGATGGAATCTAAAACAAACTTTAGAATTTATAAAAGAGTTTAGCAAGATTGCAGAATATAGGATCAATATACAAAGATCAATTGTATTTCTCTGTATTAGCAATAAATAAATGGGAATTGATATAAAAATATTATTTATAATAAGATAAAATACCAAATGCTTAGGGATAAACTGTATAAAAAATGTGTAAGCCATATGCACTGAAAAACACAAACCTTTCCTGAGAAAAATTAAAGATATATAAGTAGAAAGATATACCATGGAGATATACCATGTTTCTGGATAGGAATACTCAATATTGTTAAGATATAATTTTCTGAAAATTGATTTATAAATTCAATGCAATGTAACCCCAATGAAAACTCTGCATTGTTATTTGTTTGTTTGCTTATTTGTTTGTCCTAGAAAAACTGCTAAGCCAATCCTAAAATTATATAGAAATTCAAAGAATATAGAATAGCGAAAACAACTTTGAGAAGGAAAAATAGAATCGTACAAAAAAAAATACTACCTGTTTTCTAGTCTTATTATAAAGTTAAGGTAATCAAAGCAGTGTGGCATTGGCATAAAGATAAATAAACATACCAAGAGAACAGAATAGGGACTTCAAGAATTGACCCACTCATCTATAGACAATTGATTTTCAATATAAGTGTAAAGGGAATTCAATGTGGAAAAGGTAATCTTTTCAACAAATGATGTTGGATTGACTGGATATACCATGAAAAATAGCAAATTTTGATGTATGCCTCTCTTTACAAATTAACTCAAATTAAATTATAGACCTAAATGTAAAACCTAAATTAAACTAGAAAAAGGAAAAAAAGGAAAAGAAAATCTTTGTGACTTTAGGTTAGATACAAAACAAAAGCATAACCATAAAAGAACAAAATGATAAACTGGACATCATCAAAATTTAAAAGTGTCCATTCTTTGAAAAAGAGTGTGAAGATAATTAAAAGACAAGCCCCAGAATGGAGGCAAAACTTACAAACTATATATCTAATAAAGAATTTGCATCTAAAATACATAAAGAACTCTCAAACTCAATAAGGAAACAAACAATCCAATTAAAAATGGGCATAACATTTTAACAGACACTTCACCCAATGAAAATAAACATATATCAAATAAGTATATAAAAAAAGATGACCAACATCATTATTTAGTAGACAAAGAAAACTAAAAACACAGTAAGACATCACTACATTCCTAGTAGAATGGTTAATATTTAAAAAACAACAGCCTATACGTAGAATTGGTGAAGACGTTGAAGATTGGAACTCTCCTACATTCTTGGTGGGAATGCAAATGGTACAAACTCTGGAAACAATATACTGGTTTCTGCTGTTTTGTTTTGTTTTATGTTAAACATACACCTGCCATATGGTTAAACTATTTTACTCCCAGGTATTTACCCAAGAGAAATGAAAGCATATGCCTATTCAAAGACGTACACAAATATTTATAGCAGCTTTATTAGTAATAGTGAAAACCTGGAACATCAGCAGATGAATGGAAAACAAACTGTGACAGACGAGTGAAAAGAAATAAACTCTTGGTACATACAATGCTTAAATTTCAAAATAATCAAGCTGTATCGAAGAAAACAGAAAGAGTACATATTGTATAATCCCATCTATATAAAATTCTCGAAGATGCAAACTAATCTATAATGACAGAAAGGAAAACCTGGGAATGACGGTAAGGAAGGTTGGGGAGGAAACTGGATGGAGAGATTATAAAGGTATATGAAGAAACTTTTGAGGGTGATATAGATACATTCATTATCTTGAATTAATGGTTTTATAGGTCAAAACTTATCAAATTCTACATCTTAAATATCTTCAGTTCATTGGATTATACCTCATTGAAGCTATTTTTATTTTTATTTTATTTTATGTTTTTTTGTGGGTTTTTTTGAGAGACAGAGAAACACAATGCGAGCAGGGGAGGGTCACAGAGAGAGAGGGAGATGCAGAATCCGAAGCAGGTTTCAGGCTCCAAGCTAGCTGTCAGCACAGAGCCCCATGCGGGGCTCAAACCCACGAACCATGAGATCATGACCTGATCCGAAGCTGGATGCTTAACCGACTGAGCCACCCAGGTGCCCCTGAAGCTATTTTTAAAAAGTTCTCTAAAAGTTCCTAGAAGAACCATCAGAAAGCCTCACTCTCTTGGGTTTTATCCCAAATGGTAAGCAAGCTCTGTCACAATTTAATGTTATAAACTTAGAGTTTGATCCATCTCCCATAGGAGGGGGGAGGATTAGAAGCAATGACTTTCTAGCAGAAAGGGAAACAAAATATACAGATAAATTTAACAAGAGAAAAGTGCTAAAATTTCATATCTAGGGGCCTTACTCTTAGTTAAGATTCTTGCCCTAATTGGCTGTAAGATCTTGGTTCAGTTATTTTGCTTCGACAAGTTTCAATTATTCATCTATAAAATGAAGAGCTTAGATTCAACCATCTCTTGTGTCTTTCAGACTTATAATTCAGTAATCTGTGAATATATTTTAATCCTCAATAATCCGATTTTCCTCTCAAAGTAAGCACTTACAGACATGATCTTAAATTTAGCAAAGATATCCCATGTAATTCTGAATTATGCATTATGTCATGCATGTTGATAATCTCTCTCTAGTAATACAGTAAATTCTCTTGAGGGTAGGATCCTCCATCTTAAATATTCTGTCTTCCCTATCATATTTAAAGTTCAGAGCTTATATAATTATAACAGTGACATTATAACTGATATTAAAATTGTAAGGATAGAAATTTTCTGTTTTACTTCTTTAAAAACTACTATGCCCTGCAGCATGAAGGTGCTGTTCTCAATATACTGATAGAGAAATAGATAGGTCCACAGAGGCTAACATAGCTTGCTTTGCCACTTACAACTTTATTTTATCTACCTGTCTATCTATCCATCCATCCTCTATCTATCATCTCCCTCTCTCTCTATGTTTAATGTTTTTTTTTTATAGAGAGTGCATGAACAGAGGAGGGTCAGAGAGAGAGAGAGAGGGGAAAAGAGATTCACTGACAGTTGAGAGCCTGATGCAAGGCTGAAACTCACAAATCATGTGATCATGACCTGAGCCAAAGTGGGATCCTTAACCCACTGGGCCACCCAGGCACACTAATATTTGTAAAACTCTAGAGCAGAGCCAGGCACACAGTAAGCACTATTAGTATTTGTGAAATTAATCAATTTCATTTTAATTTGTTAACATATTTTATAAGTAAGAACTAATAAGTAGGTAATATGTAAAGTAGATAGTGGGTAATAAGTAAGTAGGTAATAACTAAAATCTATAATAAATTCATATCTTATGTCTCCATTTGACTAGTGATCCAGAAATATTTAGGAAATTGCAGATGGACCTTTCCTGATCACTACCACACCCTACTCTAAAGTATGCATCCTCCTAATGTTCTTTCTCCTTGAACCTTGTTTGTCTTCTTCAAAGTTCCCATTTTAATTTAAAACATATTTACTTATTCACTTTTTATTTCTAGTCTCCTCCACTACATAGTCTCAGAGAAGAAAAGCAATGTACACTCAGCATCAGCACACTGCCTGGGATATGATGGGCTCTTTCAGTGTTTGCTTGATATTATTGTTATTAATGAGGCCTAGAATACATAAAAAGCTTACTAAAACTTTGATAAACTTATGTTAGTATGTTTATTATAGTGTGTGTGTGTGCGTGTGTGTGTGTGTGTGTGTGAATTTTTCAAGATACAGGGTGAATTTGGTCATGGTTCTTATTATCAAAAATTCACATTGGATCCATATTCTCCTATTTAAGAGAGTGGCGTGTCTCTTTTGATGGGGTAAAACCCACGTGACTGGAGCAGGCTAACAGAGGACATGGACTTTTACTGTATGCGGTAGTGCTCCACAAGGCATGAAACGGCTATTGTATATTAAAATTTCTGTGCTATATTTTCAATCAGTCAGTCATACTTCATATGTGCTTAAGAGATGCAAGTCGATAAAGTACTATTGCCTGTTCTCTGAAGAGTCTAGATTCCTAAATCCAGCACTATGAGGGAGAGAAAGAGAGTGATCCCAAGGAAGCTGACTGAAGTAGGCAGAACCCTAGGTCTGCTTTGAACATAGTTCTACCAAACTGTACATCACAGCAACATTAACCCTTAGGGCAGTTAAGGCCAGAGCTAACCTGGATAAAACTAGGAGGCAGATCAAATATATCTTCCTCAAATTCTTCCCCTTCAAAAGCCTTCTGTTTCTCCTTGGACTCTTCTGACAGAAGGAAAGATACAAAAAGTCACTGATAAGACAGTAGTAAGAATCTGGGGCACCTGGGTGGCTCAATCCTTTAAGCATTCGATTTTGGCTCAGGTCATGATCTCAGGGTTTATGACTTCGAGCCCTGCGTCAGGCTCTGTGCTGACAGCTCAGAGCCTGGAGCCTGCTTCAGATTGTATCTCCCTTGCTCTCGGCCCCTCCCCCGCTCACATTCTGTTTCTCTCAAAAATAAACATTAAAAAAAAGAATTTAATATCTGTCCCCTATTTGCTTTCTGGACTCTTTTTGAAGGTATGTGTGATTCTTATTCATTTGTTATCCCCAGGCCCTAGCACACTGCCCAGTATATAGTGAGGATGGGCAAAAGTTTGTTAAACAAATGGATGGATGTGAAAAGTATTGCATTTAATGAAGATAATGACAGAAATTCCTTATATTTACAGACCACATTTTGCTGACAAAGCACATTCACAACTAGGAATTCTCTTCCTTTTTATTCTCACTCTATTCACTTATTTACATACTAAACATCAGGGGTGCCTGGCTAGCTCAGCTGTAGAGCATGCAACTTGATCTCAGGGTGGTGAGTTCAAGTCCCCCCTTGGGCCTTGAGCTTATTAAAACAAGCAAGCAAGCAAACAAACAAACAAACATTAGTAAAACAATGACTTTCTCATTTAATTCTTGGCACAGATTTCTCTCCTGAACTTCATATTTGGCTACCTGCTGGCATCTCCATGCAAGTATCTCACAGACTACTCAGACTTACTGCCTTCAAAATCTGAACTCTTGTTCTCTTTCCTCTCTTTCAAATCTGCTTCAAATGCTCTTTCATTTCCTTATCTAGTAAATCCCAGCTCCTTCCACTTGGTTGTTTAAGCCATATGCCTTCATTGCAGGAACTCCCAATATTGACTTCATCATGAACCTTGGGCTCTGCTCTAACCTTGTCCATCAGCAGTGTCATCTTGTGCCCCTGTCCCCTCTCCATCCAGCAGCCCCACAGGCCTGCTTCCAGTAAGGATGTAGAATATGATGAAGCTTATTTTCATGTCAGTTCCTATGCAAATGCTACTTTGCCTCAAATCTTCTCCCACCTCTTCTCCAGAATTCTCTCCCACTTATCCTTCAAATCTCCGTTTCACTGTGTGCTGTGGGAGGCTTCCGCAGCATCTCTGTCCTCTGCTCACTAGATGCCAGTAGCGCTCCCTTCCCCCGGTTGTAACAACCAAAAAACTACCCAGCCATAGCCATTGCCAGATGTCCCCTGGAGGAATGAAGTCCCATCCAGTTGAGAACCACCACTCTAGACCCTGTCAGAACTCCTGTCACAGCTTTTCATGGAGCCCAGCTGATAAACCTCTTTTTTGTGACTTTTGGACTATTGGTGAACTCCTCATTGGACTGCCCAGCTATAGACAGAAAATAATCCATTTGTTTATCATTGTATCACCTGTATGTACATAATCTCTAGCATGAGATAGGTGTTAGCTGAACATTTATTGAATAAATGAGTGGATAGGATTATCACAAAAACTGCATGGAGTGTGTGTGGCCACAGTGAGTACTCCCATCTTTTTTCCTTATTATGATTAAAAAATTTTTATATTTATTTATTTTTGAGAGACAGAGTGCAAGCAGAGGAAGAAAAGAGAAAAGGAGACACAGAATCTGAAGCAGGCTCAAGGCTCCGAGGAAACATTCAGCACAGAGCCTGATGCAAGGCTCGGACCCATGAACCGTGAGATCGTGACCCGAGCCAAAGTCAGACACTTAACTGACTGCACCACCCAGGCACCCCTGAGCACTCCCATTTCTAAACCAAAGTTACAGATTTAATAATTAAATGATAGGCACGTGAATTGCACCAGGAATAAATGGTAGATGCAAGACATGAACTTCGGTTTTTCCACTCTCAGTTCTTTTTGGCAGTATATATTATTTGATTGCCATTCTCATGTTTTAACCTTCTCAGATTACTTTCTTTCCCTCGCTTCCATGTTTCCCATTACATTTTGTCTTTGCCATCTATGTAAGAGTATTATACTCCTAACTGTATTTCAAGAGCTGAAACGCCCAGGGCCTCACAGTGGCTTCCAATAATTCTGCACTCTGATGCTTTTGAAACCTCACAACATATTAAATATAGGAGGGAGGCAATTAAGCCTTTTCATGTTGTAATCGGAATGCAAGATGGAAAAAAAATCAGTAACTCCCTTGAGTGAATTTGCTTTTATGGTATTCTTAGCCCTGTGGTCCACTCTAGTAAAAACCCTGGAGAGAAGTAATCATATGACACATAAGATAATCTGATTTTAATGTAGGCATTGCAGAACTGCTAACTTGAACATAAAAGAAATTATAAAGATGTCTGACTAAAGTTATTTTCTATTTCTATGCTTCCTAAGTATGGCCGAACAGAAACATCTCTATTAGAAATAGAAAAAAAATATTAATGGCACTTTCTGTATGCCTATTGCACTTCTATTTTCCAAAGTTTTGACATGCAAGATCTATACAGCATAATTACTCATCTTTTTCCAAACAAGTGTTTTGAATGGCCCAAGTGTTTTGATGG
>NC_043710.1:64651869-64692835 GCF_006229205.1 Suricata suricatta
TTTACCAAGTCTCAGCTTCTTCCTGTGTAAATTGTGAATAATAATAATGTTTTCATTCTTCTAGGAATACTGTGATGATTGAATGAATTGCTTAACATTTCTTAGAACACAAAAGAGTGCTAAATAAGTAGGGATAAATAAATGTTGGCTATCATCAATAGCATTATCATTACCATTAACAGTATTAATGCTATCAAGAAGGAGAGAGTATAGAAGGCCTCAGAGGTGAGGGTAATAAATTTCTCTTTGGCATTTTAGGCAATAGGTAGCTATGAGGATAGAGTATTACTCAAAGAAAATTTATAGTTATTGGTTAAATGACTGGTAGGTTAAGTACTACAGATGCAGGGAATTCAGCTAGGATTTATTTTCAAGAGTCACGTGGTTCTGGATTAGAACAAAAGCTGAATCCCAGTCTTAGAGTCAACCCAAACATTTATCACCCATACTCATAAAGTCCAGGCCTATTCACCCCAAAATGAAATTGCACGTACAGTGTTACTATATCACTAGCAAAACCCCAAACTAAACAAACTAAATCATTTGAGATTCTACTACGAAGTTATGACAGTGACATGTAAACTACTCCAAAGGCTAGCCATAAGCACAAATAATGGATTTCACCAAAATAAACCTTGCAAATTTGATTTCACTGAACTGTGTTGATGGGATCAAAGGTCAGTTAACATTTGCACTCACAAATATTTATAGCAGGGTGAAGCTTTTATAATGCATTGAGACTAAATATTACTCAGGCACAGAAGTATGTTTTGTTGGCTTTAAAATTCCTTTAAATCAGCAGTGTCCCCCCATAAAAATGTAAAAAAAGCATATGCTTTTTGATGTCCTTTTACCCAGTAATAATTTCATTTCAAAAACATTTGAACACTAATTGAACAGAGACTGTCAATTTTCCTTTTATAATGAAAGGAAAATTGCTGTGATGAAAAGTTTCTAATAATTATATCTAATTAAAAAGTTAATCCTTTGGTTCCTCATTTTTACGTTCTTCAAATATAACAAAAGAGTTTCCTTTCAAAAATGGGAACCAAAAGCACAGTCATTAGGTAACGCTCCTTCCACGGTAAAGCCACCAACTTGGAAACAATATTGGTCCAAGCTATTGTGAGGGAATTAGAAAAATTACAGGAATCAACAAAATCTTGGCCTTTACTGACCTATGTTTTTCAATGCAGAAAAACTCCATTAGAGAACCAACAGTGGGGGATCAAATAAGTAATTGTAATCTAAGTCTTTTGTGCTTTGGAGAGAGAAAAATAGGCTCGACATCCCAGCAATGGAGGAATTCGATGTGACTCACTCTCTTAGCATGAGTAAGAGGAAACTTTATAGGTCCAGAGCGAGAGAGCAGAAGCAAGCTATCCTTCTGAATAGGTGAGTGTTTAGCCTAAGATCCAGACTTACAAACTATCTTTTAATGGAGAAGAAAGGAGAGGACCCTAGATAAATATGGGACATAATCCATCTATATATGATTGTCTCACCTGGATCATGAGAGAGGGATGGGAAAGAGTTCTGAGAGGCTCAATGAAAATTGCAGGATTATGAGCAGGTTATATCAGCCGTTTCGACTTCTCGCTTAGTGTTTTAAGTATTTTAGGGGACTGTGTGGTGATAAAAGTAAGAAAGTCTCCTTCAAGGTGTTCTTTGCGAGAGGGAGTAGTAAACAGATCCATAATATAGCAATGCATTTTATAACAGGGCTCCCTGTGAGGCATCTGACTTTGGCTCAGGTCATGATCCCATGATTCACAAGTTCGAGCCCCAGGTCGGGCTCTGGGGCTCGGGTTCTGTGCCTGCAGCTCAGATTCTGGAGCCTGCTTCATATTCTGTTTCTCCCCCTCTCTGTCCCTTCCCCACTCATGCTCTGTGTGTGTGTCTCTCTCGCTCTCAAAAATAAATAAACATTAAAAATTATAAAGAGGACTTCCTGTTTTTCATTAACCAGGACCAGCAAGATCACTCTCAGTAACTAAGCCTACTCATTCTGTTAATACTCAGTGCAGCTTCTAGCCTATTACAAAACAGTCCTCACTAAAGGCTGAGTATCTGCAGCTCTGAAATAAGCAAATACAATTAGATGTCAACTCAGATCATGGCCTTCAAAGAGCAAAAGGGCAATCTTCCTAATGGATTTTGCTCTTCCTTCCAGACAAAATTCTTTCTACATTTTTGCCTCTCAGGAAAAGGAGGGATAAAAGATAGAGCAAATATTTTTTACAGAATGTTTTTTTTTTCTATAAGGACCTTTCAGAGTTCACTGACATCCTCTGTTTTCTGACTTGACTTTACTTGTTTTTTTTTTATTTTTTTATTTTTATTTTTTAAATAGTTTATTGTCAAATTGGTTTCCATATAACACCCAGTGCTCTTCTCCACAAGTGCCCTCCTCCATTACCACCACTTCTTTCCCCCCCTCCCCTGCCCCCTCCCCCTTCAATCCTAGGTTCGTTTTCCAAGAAGCAAATACTGTGTACTAAACAGGAGTGAAAAATGTGAAGTCCTTGCTCTGCTCCTTACAAATTGCGTATGACTGAAACAAAGCTTTTTGACATTTTTGAACCTTTATTTTCTCTATTATAAAACAGGGATAATAATCCCTGACATGACAGCGGTCTTGGGAGGTCAAATAAAGAATGTGAAAATGCTTTGGAAATAATAAGGGGCGATTATTTTTCTGTGTAAGAGAAATAAAGAGGCATTTAGCCTTTATTGGACATCTACCAAATACCAGGTACAGCACTAAGGCCCTTATGTACTAGGTTTTTTGATAATGTAACCCCATGGTATGGGCAGGACACCCACAGACCGGGCAAGCAAAGGAAATGGTAGAGAGACTGAGTAGTGTATCTAGGCTCTCAAAGCTTGTTAATTGTACAGACAAAATAAAAATCAATGTTGTTCCTCTCGAAAGACAATGCTCAGCTTCCAAGAAGTGGGAAATTTTTATGCTTTTTGGAGCATAGTGGTAAAAATACAAGTTTTGAGCGTGATTCAGCAAAGGTTTGAATGCCAATGCTGCCACTCACTCTGTGTTGCCATGGGTAAGTTGTTTAAAATCTCTCTCAAGTTTTGTTGTGTCAACTAAAAATGGGAAAGACGAGTGACTTTACCCACATAGTTGTGAAGATTTCTTGAAAGAATGCATACATAGCACTTAGCAGTATAGTTGGCACACAGTTAACATTTAATACACATCATTATTGCTGTTTCATCATTGAAAAACATTTGTTAGCAACCAGCTCAGGAAATGCCTCAGAAAAATATCATAGTCCTTTAAAAAGTATTCTGAGTAATTTGAAGGTAAGGTAGATTCTATCATATACAACTAAACATTGAATAAAATCACTGGAAGTCAGCTGAGTGAGCTAAAATATATGAGACTGAAGAAATCCAACCAGATATAAGGTTAAAGTTATGGTCAAGATAATGCAGAAAGAGTAAAAGTCAGAAAGAAAAGGATGAAAATTGCCAAATTTGACTAAGCAGGCAATGCACAAATCTTTCAATATCTTGACTGACAGCTAACCTGGAGTCTAACTTCTCGGCTACTTATTCACACGTGTGGTATAATTTACATTACATATTCTAAATGATATGGGATGTATGATCCCCTCATTGGAAACATCAAAACGGCAAAGTTAAAATGCTAACCTCTAAAATTAGATTGCCTCTTATCTATTTAAAAATGTATTAAACAAGACTAAAAAACATGTGTGAGGTTTCTCCTCATGCAATGACCTTTATCTCTGTTTGATTTATGTTCTAAAAAACAATCTACAGATGACACAAAGATCTGGGAAATACAAGGGCCCACCTAAGAATAACAAGACAACTTGGGTGTAAACATCGGCTACACAGATAGTTGGGCCACCTTTTATGAACCCTTCTCTTCACCAGTAAAATGGGAGTAATATCCATAGACTTTCAAGGTCATTCTGCAGGTTAGAGGAGTTGATATGGCTCCATTTACAAACTAGTTCCTAGCAACTAGGAGGCAATAAGTTATCTTCACTTAGTTTCCTTTTTCTTAAGTATTTTGGAAAACATCTAATTTATTTATAAGTGCCCACAAGGTTCTAAACTCATCTTTAGGTACTGGTGAAGCGTAATACCACTCCTGTCCTTGAGGATTTCACAGACTAGCTAATCATTTCATGTGGCCGACATCATGTACTATGATGGAATGAATATGGAGTGGAATGGAAGACAACATGTTTAAATTGGTTGGAGTCTAGGAGAAGGTAGGGAATACGTAGACCTAGAAAAACTATGGACAAAACCAAATGCCACTGAAACTACATGTTCAAAGGTGGCCAGAATTCTGCAGAAAAATGAGGGAGGAAAGGATTTCCCAGGCTCAGAATAAAAGCACATGAGGTAGGTTATTCTTCACTCCTGTGGTTTAGAGTAGGGAGAATTCTCCAGTGAAATGCTCTGGGCCTCCGAAGGAGAAAGAGGTTTTATCCTGCGGAAGTTTGAAGAAACGCACTGGGCATGCTCAGCTCCCTCTTTCCTGTTGGGAGACGGCCAGCCCACTGGAGCTTTGCAACCTCTTTCTGCTGTAAGAGAAGCTTAGCCCGGCAGGCTGTGCCTCCGCAGAAGCTGGGAGTTTGGGGTGGGGAGTAAATCTAATTCGAAAGATCTGGACAAGCCATCTGACTGACGGCGACAGCCACTTCCTCCCATGATGTAGCTTTTATCAGTAATAAATCTGAATTTAAAAAAAATCTCTATCAGGATCTGGCACCTTATCTTATCTAGTTTTAGTTTTAAGATTAAAAAAATAAGCTATTTATTGAGCTCCTCAGACTTGATAAAGCCTGAGAGTTTAGAAATAAGAGAACGCACAGTGTATTCAAAATGTGACCTTTTTCCCTTTTTTTCTTCAGGAGACTAATGTACAAGGACAGGGAAAGAAGAACTGGATTTAAGATTTCAAGTTGGTCAGTGAGTGGGTTGTTGGGGCTTTTCTTGTCACCCTAAAGGATTTGGACTATATCCCATAAGCAGTGTGGAGCCAAGGAAAGATTTGAAGCCGGAGAGATGAGAAGGCATTCTGTGGGAGGAAGGGATGAGGGAATATTCTGGCAGCTTGGGTGGATGGGTTTTGTGGTGCACTAGAGGCAAAAAGCCAGTTTAAAGATTGTTCCAATAGTCCAGGTAAGATCTTTGTGGATAGTTTTAATCATTGATCCATTATTGATCTTGAAATTCTCTTAAATCTGAGAAATGTAAGACAGAAGGCCAACATGCTTTACTTTGAAACTGCAGTTTTAAAATATATGAAAGGCCAAGGACAGGGTTAAGGGAAGCTGCATATACAGACAGTCCCTGACCTAGGTGCATTGACTTACAGTTTTTTGTCTTTATAGTAGTGTGAAAGCAATATACATTCAGTAAAAACTATACTTTGCATTTTGAAATTTGATTTTTCCTGGGCTCATGATACGCAGGATGATTGTCTCTTATGATGCTGGGCAGCGGCAGCAAGATGGAGCCTCCAGTCAGCCATGGGATCATGAGGATAAACAAGCAAAGCACTTAAAACCATTCTGTTCTTCACTTTGAGTGTCATATTCAACAAATTACATGAGATATTCAACACTTTTTTATACAGTACCCTTTGTGTTAGATAATTTTGGCCCAACTATAAGTTAACATAAGTGCTCTGAGCAGGTGCACGTGAGGTGAGGCTAAGCTATGACACTCTGTAGGTTACGTGTATTCAATGTATTTTCCAAACACATTATTTTCAACTTACAATGGGTTTACAAGGACTCAGCCTCATTGTCAGTTGAGGAATATCTGTAATGAGGGTTCTAATAAGAGGGACTAAATTCAGTTGTTGTTGAAATGAAGAGATGATTATGTGGACAATCTAGAACTCATCAGAAGTAATCACACCTAATTTAAAAACCATTGTCTAAAAGACAAGCGAAATTTCATCAATCATACAATAGGTAGATTTGCAGCCGAGGGGAAAAAGTAAGCATAGAAGCCTCCTGCACCACCATTACCACCACCAGATAAAGAATATGCATGGAACAGCACCCATGTAACAGACTAGAGCATAAACAGTATAAAACATACAACGTGTAACATGAGTCATCTCATGATGTAACCTGCAATCAAATAGGAGGGAATTCTAGTGGATAGAAAGCAGGACTGCAAATCACAGCTGTCTGCCTAACCCTCCACACTCTGGTACTGGTTCTTCTTGCTAAATAAGCACTCTGTTTTGAATTAACTATTATGGATTTATATCTTCAAGCTATTATGTATACATTAAAAAGGTTAAATTGAGCTAGCTTTTTGAAGAACATCCCTTGTTCTCCATTGCAGAAATGAGAGATAAAACTTAGGGATGTAATACCATATTTCTTTATTTAGCAATTATTTGTTAAGGACTTATTGGATGCTATCTACTGTGTTGGTTATGTGACAGACCTGTCCCTTGGACAGAACAATGGCAGCAGCACAGTGGACCCTGAGCTTGGAGGGGGGGTTGTCCTTAAATTATCAGTTACCTTTCAAATATCAAAGGAGGGTGGAAAGCTTTTCTCATTTCAGGTTTGACAAATTTCTATTACAAAATGAAGTGCCAATAAAATAAATATTTAAATAGAATTTCCAAAAGAGTTGTTAAGTACATTATTTTTAAAAACTCTATTTTTTCTACTTCATTCTAAAACTTATTAAATTTGGCCTCATCCATAATGCTTATTTTTGAGCTGTATTGTGACCCAAATAAGTTTAGGTTTTTGATCATTTAATGCTTATCAGCTTCTTATAAATCAAGTCAACATTGGCGAATGCAGGGTAATATTTCAATTAGTCCAGCAAAAATGAAAAAAGTAACCCTTTGAGATCAGACCTGAGCTCCAAACATAAATTTGATCCTTAGCAGGGTAAATTAGGGCAAGTTACTTTATTTCTAAAAGCCCATTTGATCATCTATAAAATGGGGAGAAGATGACCTACATTCCCATGTTATTTTGAAGGTCACAATAAATTAAGATGATATATAAGATATGCTTCACAGATGATAGCAATTTTTGTAATTTATAGTTATGCCATTCACATAAAGTACACAGCATCATTGAATGCAAGGGCTATAAAGAAACTAGAGATCTAGGCTGCCACTTCTTTCCTTATTATTCATGGCTAACTGCACTTTCACTGCTTCTTTCCAAGGGGTCCTGATGTAGCCTCATCATTTTTCTTAGCATCACTGTCCATTCAGCCATCATGAATCAATCAGGGTCAACACAATGAAACATATTAATAATGTTTTTCATGTAGTCTAGCTCCCTCCAATTGATATGCACTAAGATTCTGACACTTGGCTTGGATGATTCAGAGTCCAGAGTTAGCTCAGCTAAATTTCCTGATTTCCAGTTCTGTATATTTCCATTTGAGCACACTCACTCACTCTCCTCTGAGTTGTGAAATTCAATATGAGCCCAAGCTGGGAGAGACTGATCACTTAACAGCCTGGCACTATATGATTTCTGCTGAGGTACAAATTAAACCATGACCCTTGCATTCTACAGTTACAGACTGGCTTGAAACAAGGAACTGTTTAGGAGACAATTCATGCACTCTGTCAAGGCCAATGCTATAATGGGGTCGACAATACAGTAATTTTAGTGATGGGATAATGGACGTTATACCAAACTGCTGCCATGTTAGCCACAGGCCTCACATGATAAGAGGACACTTCTAGATTCTATAAAATATGATTTATCAATTTTGACATCAATTTAGTCAATTTGGTCTGGAATGTACGGAGGGAATATCTGTTTCCAGTCACTGGTTTATTCCTAAAAAATACAACTTACTCATTACTGTTTTAAAGTCACATTGAAGTTTAAAGGAAGAACTCTTAGAAAAATGTTTGTCTATTTTCCAAAAATCCTCTTGGAAGATTTCTAATGAACTTAGTAAATGGTGTTCGAGGGATGTACTCAAGATTTCATAGTTCAAAAAGAAATGAATGGAGAGAGAGAGAAATGGGAGATTATATTCTTGAACCATATGCTATAAAAAATAATACCAATAATTTCAGTAAAGCCAAATGATTATTTTATTTCCTTATTAGCATCCCAACAAACCCTCTTTATCTAGTGACTTTCCTAGATAGAGATTATCCATCATCCATTGTATTTAAACAAGATATTTAAAATACCTTTCTCATGAAGGGATTAGAGAGAGGGGTCAATGATGGAGCTGTAGAGGAAGGGGAAGGTCAACATCATATATTTGGTGGGCCGTGATCTACTGCCTTGTGCTTGGTATTTGGGGATTTTATTAAGATATCTTCCCAATTTCTAACTTACAATTGTAGTAAATTATAATCGCTCTCAGATGATCAAAACTCAGCCCTAAAGAAATGAAAGAACACTTAGGCCAGCAGGACTGGTGAAAATATCCTCCCTAAAGGAAAAACTGTATCAGTCTGAAGTTTGGAAAGATGTCAGGGTAAAGAAGGAAAGCAAAGAAAAAGGGAAATCAGAAAGGCAAGCATTGTCAACCAATCAGGAACACACTAGGTGGGAAGGAGTGGGAACATTTGAATTCATATAATTAACAGATTCTGAAGATGTTTTGACTCCATGGAGAGAGGTCCAATAGTTGGAAATTACCCTTCACTTCTTTCATTTTTCTTAACTGCTACATTTTGTTATATTTTGCCTCAAGGAAACCCACACTATTTGATCTTATTGTTCTACGTCCAGAATACAACTTAATCCATACAATGGGTCTCCATCACCATTGCTGCTACCTGAATCCAGCCAACATTATCCCTAACTTGGAAGTACATACTGCTGCAGAGCATTCTAACTACATTTCCTTACTTCCATTATTGCCTCTCCAGTCTCCTTCTCACTATGTACATCAAGACCATTTCATGTCCAATGGCTTCTTGAACTTTGAATAAAATTCAGACTCTCTACTACAGTCTCCAAAGTCTCCGTGACCTGCAATGCCATTCCTAACCTTCTTTCACATACTCTCTTTTCCACATCAGCCTTCTGTTGCAGAAACCTATCAAATTTGTTCCTACCCTAGGGTCTTTTAACATCCTATTCTATTATTTATAACATCACCTGAAGATTGTTATAAAGCTGTCCCCTTTTCACTTTTCATCCTTCCAATCTCAACTCAATGGTCTCCTCTCTGTTAAGGTTTTCCCTTATTCTTGTATCTTATCCAAAGAAGCCCTCCTCCTCCAACAACCTATTCTTCGTATCACACTGCCCTTGCTTATTTTTTAGTCATAAGTCACTATCTGAAGTAATCTTATTTACTTGTTTACTTGTTAATTGTCTGCAATTCTCAATTAAATCTTGCCTGTTGTGTTTATTGCTATATTTTCAAATTTGTAGAACAGAACTTGGCATAAATAATAAATACTTATGAATGAATAGACAAATGAATATTATGTACATGGGTTTTTCAGTTTCTCTGATACTGTATTTTTCATTAAAATAAATTACTTTTAAATAATTTGATATCATGTATATTTAAGTTAGTCTGAGTCGGTTTCATGGCCCCATTTTCCTCTGGATACTTGTTAGATACTGGATACTTACCTGAGTTTTCAAAGAGACAAAATGTGGGATCCAGGAACCTAATCAAAATATTAGCATACCTCACCTGGTACAACATTATTCCCTCCCTACCATTTTTTAAAATAATAGTTTATTGTCAAATTGGTTTCCATATAACACCCAGTGCTTCTCCCCACAAATGCCCCCCTCATGACCATCACCCCTTTCCCCTCTCCCTCTCCCCCTTCAACCCTCAGTTTGTTTTCAGTATTCAATAGTCTCTAATGATTTGTGTCCCTCTCTCTCCCCAACTCTCTTTCTCCCTTCCCTTTCCTATCAATTTTTAAAGATACCATTCTTTTATTCATTTACAAAATATGTCAAGCCCTATCCCCACACTAAAAATACAGAAGTAAATAAGGCACAGTTGATGTTCACTCAGCTCTTCTAATACTGTAGATGAAGAGGACATGTAGGCAATCACAATGCTAAGTGAAAAGCAGGTGATGCACAACATTCTGTGAGAGCACAGAAAAGGAAGGTAATATTTGGGATGATACTTGAATAATGGATATGATGTTATCAAACACAGGAACAGGGAGAGTCATAATAAAAAGGGGGGGCATGAAAAAAGATTTGGCAGGAGACTGTATGTATGGTGGCTTCAGGGAAACAGGGAACAACTGGTTGGCTGTTGCCAGATACAAGAGAAGTGGCTGGAGATGGAATTGGAGACAGGTTGAGACTGAAATAAAGATAATCTTAATGGTCTGCTACGGAAGCCAAGTTTTATTTTGTAGAGTAGTGTTTGGAAGCTTGTGTTTCATGAAATACTGGTAAATATTTCATCACATACATTTAGGCAATGTTGCACATAAAACACATGCCTTGGAAAGATTTAAAACCCCAAGGACTTTGAAAAACCCTATAATAAAAAATCAACAACTTTAACATATTTAATCCTAAATAGACCACCCATTAGTATTTCCAGACATACCTGCCTTCTCCGGAAGTCAGAGTACTCTTAAAGTGAAGCACTACTTTAAATGATTTGGATTTGCTAAATCATTTAAATTGCTGAGCGATATGAATAGAACTGACTGTTAAGATAAATTTGGCAACAAAAACATTTGGAACAGATGACGGCGTCTGGGAGACCAGTGGCTACTGCAAATAGCTTGTTAATGATAATGTACATCTATAGTCAAGAATTGAGAGGAGAAATGCAAAAAGGGAAAATGAGACACTATGAGATATAATTCTATATTAACTATTCATCAATTAATTAGTGATGGTCCTGGGAGTAGAGAGGTGATGGGAATAGAGGGGGTGATGATGACTTCCTGATTTTGTGGTGTGGTAGAATGAGTGAACTGTAAAACAGGTTCATTGCGCAGCACAGAGTAGGTGGAAAAAAAAAACACACCAAAATCAAAAAACAAAGCAGGCTAAGTGCTCTGAGTGAACTGCCCAAGAAACAATGGGGATCATAATATCAATTGTTATTTACCTTTTCTTGACTCAATTATTGGAAAAGTAATAATTGTAACTCTTCAAAGAACTACCAAATATGCTGAGCTCTTTAATAAACTTAAAAGATTTTCTGTCTTAATCTACTTACAGTCCTCAACCCATTTAACAGTCACCTTTCTATTCAGTCCATTGAAAATGATGTTCTCTCCTGTGCTAAAAAAAACAGTCACCCTCACATCGTCAGATTGGCTTCACATTTTGTTTAGAACAGCCAGAGAGTGCCGAGCGTTGATAAGAGGAGTCCATAGAATTATTGTATACATAAGTTTAATTCTAAATATTGGCCTCGGCACTGTAATAAGTGTGTTTTTAAGGGATAACACTCATACAATCATTTTAAGATATGGTTTTGACTTTTAGGGAAAGCCTGCCTGCATTTTAAGACATGTGGACCTCAAATCATCTTTGAACACATCTATCTACAAATTTCATAAAATTCTTATCCATATATAAGCACACTATAAAATAGGCAGGATATTTCCAGAATATTTCCCTTCCCCATCTCATCAGTTAGATCACTTTTTCTCTTCAGGTTTCCTGACTGTCAATTTAGTGCCCACACTGCACTCCTCAGCAAACTCTCTATCGACACAGTCAGATAGCCTGTCTATGTCTGCCTGTTGTACTAATTACCTCTTAATCTGTCACTCAATTCCATCTTGCTGGCCTACGTCAGTGTGAAAAGAAGAGCATTCAGCTCTTTTTCTTCCAGGGAACAGACTTAAGGAGCTGTAGTGACAGGAGAGGCAGGGGCAGAGATCACTCACAAAGACTGTTAGAGAACTACTCTGCTATATTTAGGATAGGGAGAAATTTCTCTCACCAGGACTTTCAAGCAGAAATTACTCACCTATTTGTATACCCCTTCTCCCTTCCTTCCTTCCTTCTTTCCTTCCTCCTCACCTCACCGCCTTGTCGTCTCCCCTCGTCTCCCCTCTCCTTCCTTCCTTCCTTCCATCCATTCATCCATCCATCCTACCATCCTACTATCTTACCATCCACACAGTCAACAAATTAAGCATGTATTAAATTGTCGACTGGATATTATTATTGTGCTAGGAGTTACAGATGATGCCATAATAGTATCACAACTGGCTACAATCAAATGAAAAATAACTCATCTTCATTAACAAAAAAAGCAAGTAAAATAGTAATGGCACACAATTTTTTAGCTTACTGAATTCATGAGCACAGGAGGAAAGACATGTTCATATACTCCTGAAATGGAAAAAACTGTAAATTGGTAGTCTTCTTACAACAATTTGGCAATTAGCTCTAAGCTGTAAGAGGCAGGAATCCATCTCTATTGTTCTTCTTTATGTCTCCCCTATTCAACAGTGTTTTGGTGTATGGGAACTGTTCAATCATTAATTGCTAAGTAAAAATTTACTGAATGACTAGATAAATACTATGAGCCTTAAAAAATTTGCGTAATTGATTTAGTGATTCCTTTCCTGAAAATATATCCCTATGAGAAATGTGGTCAAAAGTCCAAGTATATCAATGCTTACTTTGGTATTGTTTATATTAATTATAATAAAAAAGATAACCTATACTCCATCAATTTGAGTTTTGATAGAAACAGGAATATTTGGTAGTCATTATAAAATTATGTCAGTAATAAAAATAGCTTACTGACTTAGGAAAATGTTCACACTATGATGATAAGTTTAAAAAGCAATCTGGCTTTATATTATTAAATTCTGATGGACAGACATATATAAATAATCTATTTAGGTACACCTATAAGCATGTGTTAATACAAAATATTATATTTTTTTCTGAAGATACCTATACACAGACAATTAAAAACACAAAATGGTATCAAAACATTAACCGTGGTTCCCTTTAGGTAGATTTTTAGGTGTTTTAAATTATTTTCAAATGTATCTTTAGCTTATAAGATTTTTACTAGAAATGTATTATTTTTACATCAAAATCCAATAACAAAATTATTTTTTAAAAGCAGCATATATGTTCACCTTTAAATTAAGAGGCTTTATAATTATCTAGTTTTTATTTTTTATTTAAAAATTTTAATTGAAAATTGAATAAAAATATTGTAAGTCTTCCCCCAATCTTGCTGTGAATCTAAAACTGTTCTAAAGAATACTTGAAAAATAAACCCTAAAATGTTGCAAATAAGAGCAGTAATATGTGTAACAAGGAACAAGTAAACTAGATCAGAAAAATTAATAAACAGTATAAAACCAGAACCAAAGGATTTGTATGATTGCCTTTCAGATTGCCAGCAGCAGATATACTTATTAATCATTCTGAAATGTAATACAAGTATCTGAATTATTTACATAGTCCTAAAGCTAATTCATTTTTTAAAGAAAACAGCACTACTGGAAAACCATACCAATCAACGTTGACTACTAACTAAATAGCACAGCCTATCAGAATAAAGTACAAAGGTCTTCAACTATGGATTTTTAATGGGGTGGTGCCAACAACTGGACTCTGAGCACTTATATTTAATGATAAAAATGATGGTGAGAAAAGATCACGCAGCCTACAATAGGTTGTACGGAAAGTAATTATAAAATAATATTTCATGACATTCCTTCAATCTTCGAGAGAACAAGTGACTCCTAAATTGGGCAAAGAAACTGTGAAGAATCAATTTTTTTTCTAGTTGTCCTCTCAAAGTACAGCACTGTTCCCTTCATCATTGAACACCATGACCCACTTGAATACAGAACCTAATTTCTGAACAGTGATCCCAATATTTTTACAGCATCACAACAGTGTAAGAATCTGAGTCCAACTAAAAACAAAACAAACAAAACAATAAATGCATGTTAACTTTTTATTATAATCTGTTATGAAACAGCTACTATGAGGGTAAAAGATGTCACTCTTAATCTTAGGCACTTGCATATTTGTACCAATAAGACTTAAAAATAAACTTAAAACTGATTATGTACTCTATATACACTTTTATATACATTACTGGTTAAGTACTGATTAAGTACTTTTATGTTCTGTGCTGATATTCATTCAGAAACCAAGAACACTTTATTGAATTATTGCTACTTGCTGGGTACTAGAGAAACAAGGGTAAATAGGTTATGCTCTAACGGAATTCAGTTCAGTGGACCATATAGATAAATACTCATAACTGTGATACAATGTGACAGGTAAATCATGCACGGTTACTAACTAGACATAAAGGTATAGATGACATAGTCTCTCCTCCAACAGCCAGGGATACAGTTGAGAATGTATAACTTAATAATGATACTACAAGAATTGTCACAAAAGTAAATGGACAATTAGCACTGTGAGTTAGACTCGAAGTTGGGCATATGAGGAATCTCTCATCAAATTTATATACTATATATAATTTGTATGTAATATATAAATCAATATAATGTATTTCACATATACATGATATATGACATATAAATATATATCAATGAATATAATCATTTTTATATATTATAATGTAAATTATATATAAACTTACATATAATTTATAATAATAATATAATATATATAAATCAACATAAATATATTTCATATATATGATTTATAAAAATGTATATCAATAAATATAAACAAATTTATATATCAAATACACACACACACATACATATAAAGCCTAAAATTGGCATATATATATATGCCTTCGGGAAATTTAAAGAATGGAGCAAAGTAGTCTAGAGAATGGAGGAGAATAAAAACAAGTGGGGCTACATTTGTAACGAATCAAACAATATCAGGAAAAGGAAGAGGCTGGACGATGGAGATGGTAGGATTAAAGAAAGATATTTGATTCTTGGCGTGATAAATCTACAAGTAGATAATGTGTGAGATTTACAACATTCAGCAATGTGCAGTAATGCTTTTCGGATATAAGACAGATAATGTCTACATGTACTTTGTTATGTATGTGCATTAAGTTCAAAATACATGGTTCTCAATTCCTCACTATAGAGGTCGTAAGACTGAATCTAATTTGCAGATAACCACAGATTACAAGGTATTTCTAAAAGCAAGTATTGGTGCTGTGAGAATCAACTCCAACTCCTTCAGATCAGCACAATTCCTAACCTTGATCAGAGAGGAGAGACATCTTTAGAGGTCCAACCAACTCAGGGTTCCCAAGACCAGAAAATGAAACAGAATGGGGAAGTCTAGGGTTCTGCCAGGGAGTGCTAGTTCTCACAACATTCCAATTCTTTAAGGAAATTTCCTGTTAAATTAGGGAGTTGAAAAGGTCTCTGGGGGTGTTCTACCTCCCACTATTCCTCAAAGAGGCCTTTCTGTAGGATTTGGTGGAACAGGTAAAGTGGTCATACAGACTTATATTTGAAACACATTCTATCAGATGTGTCATCATGGGAAACTTACTCTTAGCTTTTATTTCCACATCTATAAAATGGGATTTTAATACCACTCTTTAAATGTCGTTGGGAGAATTTAAAAAATAACTCATATAAAGCCTTAGCATAGTGCTTCATACATTATGGGTATTGTGAGTATTCAATACATATTATCATTTGCTCTTTCCTTTCCCAACCTCAGGGCTTTGTCTCTACTTGTCCAGCCCTAGAGAGAAAATGCTCTGCTCACTTCAGAATCCAGAAGAGGTGGGGACTGAAGTGTTGATCAAGTAGCTTCAGGTCTGTTTAAAAAAAAAAGAAAGAAACCTATAACTTTAATTCCTTCTGTATTATCTCTTATTCTCTTTTGTTTCTGGGGGAAAGTGGTGTTTTCCAGAGACTAAAAAGTCTTATTCTTCCTCCGTAAGAGGCTCTTTTTCTGGAAGGAATCAGTAGAAACAGCCACAGAGTTAAAACAAGTTGTCGGGTCTTTCTGGCTGGGAATAAGCCGAGGCTGAGATTTCAGCCTAGGGCAACTCTACTTCTTGGACCAAAAGGTTCTCTGCACTCGAGTTGCTGCAAACTGCTCTTTCTGGAGGAGCTGCAGAAGGACACTTAGGGAAGATTTACAGAGTTTGACTAAACGCTTCAAATGCAGTTGTTTCTGAGAAAATCTAATATACACATATATACACAATTATATACATATATACATATTATATATAATAGATACAATTACATCCATGTATATAATATATACATGGATATATCTATACATGCACACACATATATGTCAAACATATATGACAGATATATATATATATTTTGGTAAGTGCATTTTGTGACTCTCTGAGAATGCTGAAGGGCGAAATGTCATCCCGTCATCATGTGGTACTGTGCCAAATGTTTCTGGACAGTTGCCTAACCTAACCTTCATCATTATAAGACATCAAAAAATTTATAGTCCAAAGTAGAAATTCTAATAAAGGACCACAATACTGATAATAAATTTGATGGACAATAAGGTATTCAGTTTCAAAAAGCATAATTTGGGTATCACCAGTAACAATAAATACCACTAACTGAATAATTCCTATGTTCTAAGGGCTCTTTTATATAAAGTACAATATTTTCAATTCTTAGTACATTTTCCCATAATATAATTTTATCATCCTAAGTTTTACAGAAGGAGACAAATGAATCTTAAAGAGGTTAAGAAAGTGAGGTCACACAGAGCTAGGAAATTTAAACTTAGGATTGTCTGACTTGAAAGCAGAAATCTTTTCCAAAGTGCTTCCCATTAATTAATGGGTGTCAGTTGACAGAGACATAGGATATTAGTATTGGAAGAGATATAGGAGTTCATTTAGGGAAAATCAGTTTTGTTAGAAAGAGAGAAGCTGAGGCCCAGAAAGCTTCACTGACCATAAAGTTAAGATATGGAGAGCAGAAGTACTAGGAACACTGGGATCCTGCAGTGACGGACTCCACGCTGCCAGATCAGTGAAGTCCTCATCAAAGCTCATCAGACTCTCTGTGTGTCCAAACCCTGTTCATGTCTCTAGCCTCAGCTCTTGATGAACCTACTCTCTAGTGCCCAATATTCTGGGAAAACAAAACTATGAGCATCTGTGAGCAATTCTACACAGCACACAGTGTTACAGGTGTTTCTGTTTTTGTTATCTGTACCCTAGAAGCTTCTCTCTCTTTGCTCACTTGATAAACACCTGCACATTACTTGGAGTTTCAATTCAATTCAGCCGAAGGATCACTACCTCTTGAAGTCTTCACTGATTCACTTAATTTCCCTTCCCAGCCAATCAGGAAAAAAATGAATTAAGGAATAAGTTAATAAGAGCCAACTTTTATTGCAGGCTTATTCATTCCACAAATATTTATTGAACCCATACAACATGTAAGCAATGTGCTAAGTGTTTTACATTTATTATGTTAATCATTCCTCACTACAGCCCCTGAGTTAGGTTCTATTTTTATGCTCATTTTACAAAACAGAAAATGTAGGCTTAAACAGATACAGTACCTTTTCATAGAAGTAAAAATAAATAAATGAATAAATAAATGCTTAAAAGTCTCTTGCTTTCTTACTCCTCTGTGGTCCCTCTGGTTCATGAATATATGTCCACTATGGAATTTGCAGAACTCCATGGAACTTGTTTCACTTCCAGTTTGTGATTTATGATTACATAATTCTGTATATATAATATATTTACTACATATTATATACTGCTGAAGGTCCTAAGCTTCACAATAGTAGGGGTAGCATTTCCTTTGTTTACTATTGTATCCACAGGTCTGATAGAGCAGCACAAGGTAAGCACTCAGAAAATGATGGTTGAATAAACAAATGAGGAGTGAATGAATGAATGAATGAAGTACAAAGGCACAGAACTCTGGCCTTAGAGTCTCCACCATCTGTGCTGCCTTCCCACATCAGTCTGCATTGGGGAGAAATGCCACATAAGCAATGACGGACAGTTTCTCCCCACTCCCACCCAAGACCAACACTATTATCCTAGATGTGCATTCTAGAACTCACTTCTGGATACTATAATTTTCCATTTTCTTACCTATTATTATGGTTATATTAATTCTACAGATCTAAATGGAATGAAAACTTATTTGAGAAATGACAGAAGCTGTTTTTTAGTCTTGCTGAGGAACAACATAATGACAGTGTCCTGTTAGCACACAGCACCCCAAATAACAGGAGTTTGGCAAAGAGCCTTGGGAGGAACTCAAGTCATTACCATGGCCCTCTATTACAGCAGCCGGAAATCACACTGCTGATTTCCACGTAATACAGCAAATATCTCTGAGAGCAGGATCCCAGCTCCCAGACACTTAACAGCCCTCTGGCACGTTCTGTACCACATGTGGGTCCCTAGGCTATTCTAAAGCATGCATTCTGCTCCTTTCTACTTTATCAAGAATTCTAATGTTTAGTATCATTAAGTTCCATCTTTTGTTTCACAATATTTCACAGGATACCTCTAGCTAATGCAAGGGGCAAGAATAGTAGCATAAAATTCTCAAAACAGACTTAGCTGTTAATATACACATAGACACACATACACTCTTAATTTTGTTATAGTATATAAGGGTGGATAGTATTTACACATATTTGTATATTTTAAATATTCTATAGATGCATATGTAAATGAATACACACATATGTACATGAACACACATAAACATGTATACATATACACACATACACATAAATCAGCATTTTAGAACACCAGAGGAAGTAGAGAAATCTACTTTATATGAGAGAATAAAACATCCTTTGGAAGAACAAGCTAGCACTTTTTGGGTAAGAAACAATAATACAGAACTTTAATTTTATATGTATATATGTATATACATGCCTATATGTATATATATATATTTATAGGTATATATATCTATAAATACATGAAATATGTTAATATGTGCAAGTATTTTAGGTATTATAGAGTTATTTTCAAACATATGTTAAAATCTATGCATAGCACTTTCACAGGACTGAGGTGGTAAAGGGGAGGATAGAAGAGGGTCACAACACTAAAGACCCTAAAAGATACAGTATTGTAACTCCAATATCTGGGGTATTGTTCTTCCCAGTCAACAATTAAGTACATGTGAATGAGAGAAAATGTATAGAAATGAGTATGAAAAAGAATGGGAGATGGTGGCTGTCTCAATTTATTGCCTTCTCATGTGTCACTGGATCCTCAATTATCAGTGCACAGAGTCTATTTCAATCCTTTAAAGCATTAAATGGCTATAAATTTAAGGCAAGTAGGAGGCTGACTTTGTTAAAACCCAAGGAAGGGAAAAGTTTCCCTTGATTGATGTAAAATGTACCAAGATTTTTACAGCATGGTTATTATAATGTACTATTAGAGATTTGGGGCTGGGAAATTATCATTTATAAAATGAAAATCTTACTACGTCTTGAATAAAAAGAATTGTGACAATAAAACCAGTTGCTTATTGCACTTTAATGTAAGTCAGCTTATTCTAGTCTGTGCAAAAACCATAAGTTAGATGTGTGTTTGTCTTCTTTGCCCATGTGAGCCTTGAGAAATTAACATAATCAACACAAGAGATATAATTTAAAGACATTTAAACATATGTATTTGTTAAAGAATATACAGAGACTTCCAAATTGTCAAGACTGTTTTTTCCAGTTTGGAATTCATGTTAACTTTAAAAAATCACTGAGTTTCCAAATGTCAGGCTCCGTTTCAAGCTGAGCCAATTAAATGCTAAAATCGGACTATATTCTTCATGTAAATCAAGATACTGAGACGCATGATATTCATGCATCAAAAGTTACATACATGTAACTGTATCATTAAGACCTAGTGATATATGATATTCTTAGAAGTACTTTTTATGATTCTCAGATCATAACATGTCACTCATTATCAATAGCTACTTCTCAATTGTGCCAAAATCACATTAAAATCAAGAAAATACTTTTTTCCCCCTGAAAACAGCTTTTCTCCTTCTCAATGGATATTTAAGAACTATCATTGTTCTATATGTATGACAGTGATTACAGGTGCACTTTATTTAAATTTTACAGCATTTATAGGAAGTTGTCTTCTCTCTTCTGGATAGGGACAGGAAAAAATAAGCCAATTCCATTTCTGATAAAATGCCAGTAGTTTGGGGCAAGAATAAGATAGGAATTAATTAAGGGAATCTGCACATCTGCTTCAGAACTACATTACAGAAGAAAGAGAGTTACAGTTTTAATATAAATAACCTTATTGCTACTCTATGAATAAATAAAATGTTTAATTATTGTATTCTGAGTGTAATCATCCTGTAGTCTGCTCCCAATTATTCCCTCTGTGAGGAAAATGAATTATTTCATATAAACAAATTTTCTTCTCCATTACTGAAAAGGTATATACAGTATTATAAGAGTAAAATTAGAAGAGCATAATTCAAATCATTACTTTCCATAGCTAAAGAAATAAATGCCCTTTTATCATTAAAGAGGTGGAAAGTATCTGATTAAAGCTTATTTTTTTTCTCTCCCTTAAGAAAAAAACAATGAGGCTAGGCAGGACAGAAAAGTTAACAATGATTACAAGTTAAATTGCTGCTAAAAGCCAATGATGCAGCACAGTAAAATCGTCTGAGGACTAGAGTAGTTGAACTTGAGAAAAAAGTCACTGAAAGAAACTGAGCACAGCATCTTGGGACTTTCACAGGCCAGCTAGAGGTAAGCCCATAAACACCTGTGAAAATGACAGGTTTTCAAGGCCTACTGTTTTCCAAACAGGCACTTCCAGTCAGCAATGAGGACTCAGCAAAGTTTCCAAACCATGCTACCCTTACACAACGTGTTCTCAGTTTCTTCCAATAGTCAAGGGAAAGTCAGAAGGAAAAGGCTCACCTGTGTTGGGCTGAACCAACCATGTGGGCAGGCGCAACGCTCCCCACAAGTCCCTTTGCCCTTGGCGCTCGTCTTGTGGGGGCTTTTCCGCACACTGTCCCACAAAGTGACCAGCTTGGTCCTGTTTGAAGCTGGGCCCCCTGGTCCCGAGGAAGGCATGGTCTGAGAATTGTACTTAAGCCCCTGAGCACTCTTCTGCCAGCCACAAGCGCAGTGGGCATCCCTGATCAGTGTGGGCGCGCTCCTGCCGGCATCCATCCCATCAGACCCCCGGCTGCAGCCGTGTTGCTTGGTGAGGTATGCATTCATATTGCCCTGATGCCTACTCTTTCCTTTGGTCAGCTCTGCACAGGAATGTCTCCTCCCTCACACCCCTTTCTTCCAGGCAGTTGTAAAAGTCTTTTTTTTTTTTTTCTTTCCTCCCGTGGATCCCTCAGTATCTTTGACAGCTGCTATAAGCAGTGCATCGTGGGAGCAGCGAGAGCGGCTCGCACAGCATTATCTGCGGGCTGGTAGCTCTTTGTCAATAGATGACTCAACTCACAGAGCAACTTGACAGTATCCCTGCTCTAGGCAGAAGCAATCAATGCTCCACACAGCTGGGCTACAAGACTGTACACTGTGTTACAAACCCTTTTTGGATGGAGCCCCACAGTAAAGAATACTTTTTGCAATTTGGCATCCTGGCTTTTTCCTCTCCTGGATGAGCCCTACACAAAATACAGACCTCAGGAAAGAGAACTTCTTATCAGACTAGCAGGACCCTTCATTCCGGAAAGGATGCATATAGGCTGAAATAATACGGCAAGGACAATTTAAAATGATGGGAAAGTTAACGTGTAAAGAAACTTCCAACATTTACAGGAATCACTTATCTAGAGAGATATTTGCCAAAGCACAGAGCAAATCATGAGGTAACTAAATAAGAGCATCGATATTAACTCTAAACAATATTAATTCACTCAGAAAAATCACTGAGATCACAGCCTTATGCTAGAGTCCCTTAAAATTTGGAAGTTTAATTTGTTTTAGATCATGATTATATATTATATTCCAAACACACATTTTTTATGCTGTGAATGATTATTAATTCTTTCTGGTTCAAAATAAAGCAATTTTCAAAGTTAAAAACTGATGGGTTGGCTTATTTAAACACAGTGTTTTTCCTTCCCCCAAATTATTCTGAGGATTTCCTTTCAAATACTTTACCACAACAAATACATTCACCACAGAGAGAGTCTGCATTTTAAAGTGAAAGACACATCCAAGTCTGCCATCCAGTATTTTAGTTTCCACAGACAGAATTTTCAAATTCTTTCACTGGAAAATGAGTGAAATCTATCCAATTTAAAGCAATTGCCTTCCAGAGAGGACATAACTGTTTTAAAATTTTAGTATGATTGCAGAAGCCATACATAGTATGGCTTAGTAGAGAAAGGCTAACTACTATGACAGTGAGAATTTTTATTATGTTTGAAACTTTCCATATCTGTTGCCAAAATGTCTATCCTTATCACATATCCCTGAGGGAACTATTTTGGTTTGACTGGGATACAAGCTGCCATCTATGCAGCACCAAACAAAAATGTTATAGTCCCAAGATATAATTTTTATCTATAGACCAACAGATCTGCCTTCTCACTGCTGGGGCAGGGTAGACCTCATTTCTGACTGGGTTGGCCAGGTCCTAATTTCAAGGGCTAGGATATAACATATTTTACATTTCAACACTAGAACTCCCTGGACAAAGCCTTGTTATACATAAAAACCTTGAAAGGAAGGAATATCTCCACAAAAGGGTCCTTTCCCAAATTCTGCACAAGGGGCTGCTCTAAGTAACTTGTCTGGCAATGTAGGCATTCAAAACACCTTTGCTAAGTAACAATGACCCATATGTGTAAGTTCAAAGGGCAGGCCCTGGTTGTTTTTTTTTTTTTTATCCCAGATACCTAGCACATTGCCTGCCCACTTAATATATACATTTTATTTGGATGAATGGATGGATAAATGAATGAATGGTTGGGTGAATGTATATATAGAAGGAAAGAGACATGCAGGAGCTAACATGTTTTGAAAATAATATTTAGTTCAGCAATGCTGCAGAAACATAAGTTATTTGTTTAAGATTAGCTGTAGTGTCGGTTTTGAGGTGTTAAGGAAGTGTGCCAAAAACAAAACAAAACAAAAACACAACAAAAACCAAAAAACACAACAAAATAAAACAGAAAACAAAAAAAGAGGAATTATTGGGTGAAAATAATAATGGTATTAATGGTCATTCCTCCTGAAAGAGAATCCAGGAGTTAAGATCAATATCTAAGAACAATAAAGTGGAGGCAAATAGATCATCATGTGGTGCTCTGTGGGGAAAAGGGTGTAGTATCATCTACCTCTCTTCCCTTCCCTTCTCTACTCTCTCTCTCTTCTTTCTCACTCTCTTCTCTCCCTCTCTTTCTCTTTCTCTCTCCCTCTGTCTGTCTGTCTGCTTCATTTTTTAATGCTGCGTTGTTTGGAATGAGCCTGAAAGAACTTCTAGGTCAAATAAAGCCCTAGAGAACCTCATGTGTGTCTGGTGGCACACGCGACGCACAGCCAGACGGTAGGACTTGGTGTGATGTGGCGATACTATCACCCCCAGATGAGAATGTCAAGAAGTGATAAGTTTGGCTCTCTCCCATCTTATCTAACCATCGATGCTTCTCTAGTTTTTCAGGCAGATATCATTGCTCAGAGGCCCATCGCCATCTTTAGGGAATACATGCCCTGTTCTCACCCATTTGCCTCTCAAGTATAAGAATCAATCTGCACAGGAGTCAGTGTGAAGCCATTAAAATTTTGTAATGGTGTGTGCAGTTTGCAGCAAGACAGAAAATATCCTGGTTTGGCACTACACAAAGATATTATAAATCTTCATTGGACCTAACGCTGTTATGAATGGGTTGTTTGGAATAAGCTACTTCTTCTCATTACAAGGACAATAGATTTTATTTTAGACAGAGAGAGCATGTGCGCAAGCGGGGGAGGGGCTGCGGGGGAGAGAGAGAGAGAAAGAAACTTAAACAAGCATCGCACTCAGCACGGAGCCCGAAATGGGGCTTGATTCCAGAACCCTGGGACAATGACCTGAGCCTAAACCAAGAGTCAGGTGTTTAACCAACTGAGCCACCCAGACGCCCCTAGAATTTTTGTTTGATTAACCTCAGTGTGCCATTTCTGTATAGAGATATAAACATCATGCATTGTGTAACTAATGTTACTTCCTCCAAAGGTCTCAAAGACCATAGAAAACTTTCATTAAACTTATTCCAAGACTATGTTGAAATTATTCTTGCATTTTAATACATCTAAAATGTATCTAGCCTCTTCTCTTCCCTTGCCCCTCACCCCCGGTTATTTTTTTCCCTTATTTTCAAACATGACATTTGGCTTTCTCAGTCTGATGACAGACCACTTAAATAGACAAATATGTCCAACTAGCCCACTGTACTATGAGACAGACCTACTGATTAAAGATAATTCAATTTGATCAACAGTAATTGGACAGTTGTAATGACCATGAGATGACATGAAATTCTGGCCAAACAAGAATTAGTGGTGCTCAAGTACACATCCTACTTATCACTGTGATTTAAAGTGGGCAGATGGTGCGCAGGACAATGGCTAGATGAGATACATCTTAGCGACCTCTCTCTGACCTGACATGGACTCCCGAGAACAACCACTAGGTTTGAATCAAGGGCTTAAAATGAATATCCGGCTTGATTTGTTTAATAAAAAATAAGTAGCAAAGATGAATTACTAAATAAATTGTGCTGTACTAAAGCGCTATGCAGACTTTGTTTCCAGAAAAAATTTCCTTCAGGCATTCTATGCATATGGGAAATAAAAATATTAATTACAAAAGAAGAGCTGAAGGCTTGCTAAAGGAAGATGGGGTAGCAGAAGCCCTGTAGCAGCTATAAGTAACGTGTTAAATAATCATAAAATAGTATAAGGTATTAGACACAATTTTTCTTGATTTGAAAAGTGTGCAGAGTTCATTCCTGTGACTTCAGACTAGCGATGTTATAAGTGCTAGCTAATATTCTTTTTTTTTAATATAACACAATTTAATTTTTTTAACATATGCAATTATTTTCCATCATTTACAATACAGTAGTTACAATGACACTCCAAACAGAAAAAGCAAAGTAAAATATCAAAACCCCAACTTCTATTTCATGTAATTAGACTTATACAGAAATTAGAAGGTTAAGTAACAACTAGTTAATCACCTAATTTCACAGCCATCTGAAGTGGCAATCATTATATAGCAGCTTATCTATGATACATTCAAGATATATGATATAATTTATTACTACTTCTAATAACCTAGGCAATCTCTAGACCCAAGCATGTTCACCTTTCAAAGTAAAAGAGAACCCAAAATATTTAAAGTATTTTAGGCCCTAAAATTATTTTCAAAATACTTAAGTCAATTTAATTATAATTCTTACAAGGCAGAAACAAACAAAAATTAACAGTCTAAAAAAACACACGCCAAATTGCTACGAGATTTAACATGGACTGAGGATTTACTAGAAAGTAGAAAAAAGTTTTAAAATGTCCCAAATTTTCACTAATATGCTTGTGGATGGGTATTGATGAAAAGAGAGGATCAGTCTGAATTGACAATAAAGCTAAATTAGAAAATGGTTTTCAGGAAATGCAGATTTATTATATTCTAACACATGCAGGAACACTATTAGAGAAATAAGAACACAAGTTATATCACATTTCTTACAGAATCGGAAAGGAACACTAAAAAAAAGCTAATGATCATTTATAACATACATTTTAGCAATCGAATCTAAGTGACAGACTGTACCGCTATAGCAATTTGTTCTCATCCTTCAAGATTGAACTGGTGTCCCTTCTGTGAAGCTTTCCACATCCCCCTGACCTATTCAGTTGTGCTCTACAGTGTACGTAGACTTGTCTGTGCAAATAGCTTTCACATCTGTCTAGTTCTCTCAACCGTCAGGACCACCCCCATCGGAGCTAGCACCATTTTTTCTGTAAACCTGGTGAAACAGCTTCCTAACTGGGCGCTGGCATCCACCCTCACTCCTATTTATTCTCACGCAGTGGCAAAGAGAGGCGTCTAAGTTGTGAAAATGTTCAGGTTCTACCCTACTTGACAGCTGCCAATAAAGTCCTATTCTCTGGGGATCTTTATCCCCACAGAAGCACAATCTTTAAAGTGGCTTACAAGGTCCTTAATCATGTCCTGTGTGACCTGGCATTTGCTGCTTTCACCAGTCCAACCTGTGCCTCGCCCCCTTGGTCTACCCTTCAACAACACAGGCCTTGAGTATCTGCCCCGGCACCCATCTTGTGGCCGCTGCACATGCTCCCTTCTTCTTGCCACAGTTTCATGGTAATTAGTTCTGGCGTATCTTTCCATATGGTGCATCGAGAGACAACCCCCCAAAAGGCACGCCAAGTAAATATACAGCACAGTCTAAGAGTAAAAGTGGGCTTACTATACAACACAGCCCCGAAAGAAGGCTCTTAGACCTTCCATCCTTCCAGCTCGCTACCCCTAAGCCTCTTCTATTCAGAAATTCTGGAGTCCTCCCCACTCTCTAGGGCTCAACTCACATGTCACTTTCCAAGAGGCATTCCCAGGACACTGTCCCTACCTGTTCCAAACAGATCTTCCCAGTGAACACTCACTTAGCACCCTGTGCTTGTTTACTACAACACTTATGACAATTGCATTAAAAACAATAATTACACTATTATTTGTCTTATTCCCTTTTCCCCAAACAGAACGTAAGTAAGGCCTACTAGGGAAGGGAGAGAATTCTCTTTTGTGCATCTGCATCCTCTGAGCCAAGCACAAAGTAAATGTTTAGTATTTATTAAAATAAATCAAACAATAAAAAGATCATCTTGTTAGTGGTCATACCAACATAGGATTTGGGTCTGGGTCCTACCTCCCAATGTAAAATGAATAGGTATTTTGAACCTAAATCAAACAAATAAACAAAAATGTAGCATGCTCTTAAGGTCAGCATTTAAGTGAAACATTCACTGTGGCTGAGTAACCTAAGTATATTGATAAATTTTTTTGAAGAAATTCATTAGTGGTCTTCTGATGCCAAGAAATTAAAAAAGATGGTTTTTTAAGGATTTTTTGAAGTTTATTTAATCATTTTTGAGAGGGAGAAAGAGAGATAAAATGAGTGGAGAATTGGCAAAGAAAGAGGGAATCCAAGAAGGCTCCATGCCATCAGTTCAGAGCCTATAGAGGGGCTCAAACTCATGAACCACGAAACCATGACCTGACCCCAAATCAGGAGTTGGATGCTTAACTGACTGAGTCACCCAGGTGTTCCAAAACAGCTTCTGATTTATTTTAGAAATATATTTTTAAAAAAAGAAATATTCATTCATAAAAGCTGTGCCTCCTGAGGTGCCTGGGTGACTCAATCAGTTAAGTGTCCGACTTTGGCTCAGGTCAGGATTTCGTGGAATTCAAGCCCCACATTGGGCTCTGTGCAGACAGCTCTGAGCCTGGAGTCTGCTTCAGATTCTGTGTCTCCCTCTCTCTCTGCCCTGTCCCACTCATTCTCTTTTTTTCTCTCTCTCTCTCATCTCTCAAAAATGAATAAACATTAAAAAAAGAAAATTAAAAAAAAACTGTACTTCCTGACAGCTGGGCTTTTATCTCAAGTCTTTTCAAATTGTTTCCTTTAGAGGTAGTGCAAAGAAGCAGGTGTTCTCCAGTGGTAAAGCAGGAAGAGGATTCTAAACTCCAACCACCAAAGTCATGTTCCTCTTAAACCGATATAGCCCAAGGGCATCTAGGTTGCCTGCACTGAGCTACATACTGATAACTTGGAGCTTGCTTGGGGATTCTCTGTCTCCTTCTCTCTCTGACCTTCCCCTGCTCACATACACACACACACACACACACACACACACACACACACACAAACACCCTCTGTCTGTCTGTCTCCCTCTCTCTCTCTTTCTCTCTATTTCACAAGATATTAAAAGTGTGTATCAGAAAGCAGAAAGGCAAGATGACATCTCTTCCTCCCACCAATCAAATTAGAAAGTTAAAAAATCAACAGCATTATTATCCATAACAAGTAGTCTTTTTAGTTCTTTTTTCTTAAATTGTGGTAAAAATACACAATATGAGATCTATACTCAACAAATTTTTGAGTATATAGTACAATATTGTTAGGTCTAAGCACAGTGTATAGCTCTCTAGTACTTTTGCATTTTGTACGACTAAAACCCTATGCTCACTGAACAACTCCCCCACCACCTCCCAAGCCTCTGGCAACCACTATTCTGTTTTTACCTCTCTGAATTTCAGTACTTTAGATAACTCAAATAATATACAAGCATTCAGTGTGTATCCTTCTGTGACTAGCATATTTCATTTGGCATAATGCCCTCAAGATTTATCCATGTTATCACATATGATAGGAGCTCCTTCCTTTTTAAAGCAGAATAATATTTCATTGAATGTATATACCACAATTTGTTTATCCATTCATCTGTCAATGGATATTTAGGTCATTTCTACCAGTTTCCAATTGTGAATAAGGCTTCAATATCTCATTGAAATACTAATTTAATTTTTTGGATAAATAGCCAGAAATGGAGCAGTTCAATATGTGGCATATCTGGTATATATGGTTTGTCATATATGGTAATATGTGGTAGTGTTATTTTTAATTTTTTGAGAAACCTCAATACTATTATCCAATGTGGCTGAGCCATTTTACATTCTCACCAACAGTGTCTATTCAAATTGTTAATTGTTAGTTCAGAGAAACACTTACTTTCGTATGTTGATTTTATATCTTGCAACTCTGCCAGATTTGTTTCTTAGGTCTAACAGTGTGTGTGTGTGTGTGTGTGTGTGTGTGTGTGTGTGTGTGTGAGAGATCTTGAAGGTTTCCTACATATAAAATTATATTATATGGACAGAGATAATTTTGCTTATTTCTTATTTTGTTTTTCTTGCCTTTTGCTCTGGTTAAGACTCTCAGTACAGCATTATATAGAAATATTGAGAATGAGCATTCCTACCTTCTTCCTTAACTTAGAGGAAAATCTTTTCGCTTTCCTCAATTGAGTAAAATGTTAGCAATGAACTTTTCATATATAGATTTTTCTATGTTGAGGTAATCTTCTATTCCTAGTTTTATCATGAAAAAGTGCTAAAATTTGTCAGTGTTCTTTCTGCATCTATTGAGATAACCGTGTGATTTTTATCCTTTGTCCTGTCAATGTGGTATATCACATTCGATGTGCTTCAATTATCTTTGCTCCTAGTTATAAATTCTACTTACTTACGGTGTATGATCCTTCTAATGTATGTTGAACTCAGTTTGCTGGTATTTTATGGAGGATTACTACAGGTACCTATCAAGAATATTGGCCTAAAATTTTCTTTTCTTATGGTTTCTCTTTCTGGCTTTGATATCCAAATAATGCTGGCCTCATAAGACTAGTCTGAAAGTGTTCCATCCTCTTCAATTTTTTGGAAGAGTCTGAGATAGACTGGTATTGATTCATCCTCAAATACTTGTTAGATTTCACTGATAAAGCCATCTGGTTCTGGGTTTTTTCTTGTTGTTGAGGAAGTTTTAATTATTGATTCAATCCTCTTACTAGTTACAGGATCTGTTCACATTTTCTATTTCTTCGTGACTCAGTCTTTGTGAGTTGTATGTTCCTATGAATTTGTCCATTTCCATTTGGTTATCCAATTTATTGTGTAATTGTTCCTCACAGTCCCTAACTCTTAACTTTTGTGACATCACTTGTAAAATCTTTTATTTTTTATTTTATTTGAGTCATCTATCTTAATTAATATAGCTAAAAGTTTGTCAATTTTGTTTATCTTTTAAAAAACAGTTCTTGGGGTACCTGATGGCTCAGTCGGTTGAGCGTCCGACTTTGGCTCAGGTCATGATCTCGCAGTTTGTAGGTTTGAGCCCCATGTCAGGCTCTGAGCTAGCTATCAGCACAGCTAGCTCAGAGCCTGGAGCCTGTCTTCAGATTCTGTGTCTCCCCCTCTCTCTGACCCTCTCCTGCTCTCTCTCTCTCTCTCTCTCTCTCTCTCAGTCAAAAATAAATAAAAATATTAAAAATTAAAAAAAAATGTTCTTAGTTTTATTGATTTTTTTCTATTTTTCTTGATTTTCTCTTTTGTTTATTATTGTTTTAACAACATTTTCTTCCTTCTGTTAACTTTGGGCTTAGTTTGATCTTTTTTTAAATTTTCATGAGGTATAAAATAAGGGTGTTTATTTGAGAACTTTTTTCATTTTTTAAATGTAAAAGTTTATCACCATAAACTTTCCACTTAGAACTGCTTTTGCTGCATCCCATTTATGGTATGTTGTGTCTTCATTTCAACCTTAAGATATTTTCTTTTAATTAAAAAAAATTTTTTTTTTATTTTTTAGAGAGACAGAGAGAGACAGCATGAACAGGGGAGGGTCAGAGAGAGTGGGAGACACAGAATCTGAAGACAAGCTCCAGGCTCTGAGCTAGCTCTCAGTACAGAGCCCAACGCGGGGTTCAAACCTGCAAACCGTGAGATCATGACCTGGGCTGAAGCCGGACACTTAACTGACTGAGCCACCCAGGTGCCCCAATATTTTCAAAATTCCAATTTACTTTCTTCTTTGATCTACTGTTGGTCAAGAATGCATTGTTTTATTTACTTTAGAATGTTCCAGTTTTCCTTGTGTGCTATTGTGTTCTAATATCATTCTGCTATAGTTTGGAAATATATTTGGTATGATTTCAGTCTTTTAAAGTTTGTTAAGACTTATTTTGTGACCTAACATATGATCTATCTTGTAGAATGTTCTTTGGATACTTGAGAAGAATGTGTATTCTGCTGTTTTGGATTGAATGCTCTGTTATATGTCTGATAAGTCCCCTTGGTCTATGACGTTGTTCAATTCCTCTGTTTCTTCATTGATATTCTGTCTGGATGATCTATCTATTGTTTAAGGTGTGGCAGTGAAGTCCCTAACTATTACAGTGTTGTTGTCTATTTCTTCCTTCAGTTGTGTAAATTTTTGCTTCATATACTTGAATGCTCTGATTTGGGGTGCATATATATTTGTGATTGCTGTCTCATCCTGATGAATCAATGCTTTCATCACTATGTTAGGTATTTCTTTGTCTCTCTTGATAGTTTTTGACTTAGTGTATTTTGTCCAATGTAAGTATGGCCACTCCTGTTCCTGTTGGTTATCGTTTGCATGGAGCATCTTTTTCCATCCTTTTCCGTTTAGCCTATTGTGTCCTTAACTCTAAAATGAGTCTCTTTTAGGCAGCATACAGTTTAGCCTTATTTTAATCCATTCAATCACTCTGTCTTTTGATGGTAGGGTTTAACCTATTTACTTTTAAACTAAATTGTTGATAGGGAAGGACTTACTATTACCAATTTGCTAATTGTTTTCTGTTTGCCTTTAGCTTATTTGTACCCCTTTTCTTCTCTTATAGTCTTCTTTGTGTTTCAGTGATTTTGGGGCATTACTGTCATGCTTTTTTTCCCCTTTCTCATTTTCTCTTATATATCCTCTATAGGTATTTTCTATGTGGCTATTATGGGGGTTATATAAAACATCTTGTAGTTATAATCATCTACCTAAAACTGATAAGATGATAACAATTTAACTTTAACTGTATAAAAATCCCCTATACTTTTACTTCTTCCCCACAGTCACTGGTACAAATCACATCTTTTTGTATTGTGCATTCATTAACATAGTTATCATTATGGTTAATTTTTATACTTTGTCTTTTAACTAAAGAACCTTTATACTTTTGTTTTTTATATTTTTTGTCTTTTAACTAAAGTACCTTTAGTTTTTAATATAGAAACTATAGCATTGAACACTGAACTTAGTACATATAAGGCATCAATATGACCATGTTCAAGCATTAGTAAACTTGAAAGTTAGTT
Organism: Suricata suricatta; assembly: GCF_006229205.1. NCBI lineage: Eukaryota > Metazoa > Chordata > Mammalia > Carnivora > Herpestidae > Suricata > Suricata suricatta. The sequence goes on from NC_043710.1 coordinate 64,683,733, forward strand.
TAAATATTTAAGATCTATTAATTTAAATTAGGGAGAGGACTATTGGCTCTTAATCATACTCTTGGGAACCTAACATGTATAACATCCTGGCTATGTTTTTTCTGAGGCCTAGTCTCTCCCACTTTTTCAATGCTAGATGCTCTACTGACTCTTCTGGTTTCCAGGAGCAGACAAGGTTATATGGGGGAGTGTAGAGTCCCTAGGCTGGGCAGAGGCACTTGCCATCCCCTATGCTGAGTTTCATGAGGAAGGAAAAACATGATTAGTGAAAACTACAAAAATAACATGATAGCAGTGACTCATAAGTGAAGAAACAAGAGAGGGAGGAAGGGGAGGAATAAGAAGGAAGGAAGCAAATAAGAAAGGAAGGAAATTAAAAAGGGAAAACGGGTGCACCTGGGTGGCTCAGTAGGTTAAGCATCCGGCTTCAGCTCAGGTCATGATCTCATGGCTTGTGGGTTTGAGCCCCACATCAGGTTCTGGGCGGACAGCTAGTGCAGAGCCTGGAGCCTGCTTCAGATTCTGTATCTCCCTCTCTCTCTGACTCTCTCCTGCTTGCACTGTCTCTCTCTGTCTCTTAAAAATAAATAAAAAACATTAAAAATTAAAAAAAAAAAAAGGAAAACAGAGAAGAAAGAAAAGGAGGGAGCCAACAGTCACAAGCTAAGGAAAGAAGTCTCTCAGCAAAGTTAAAACAGAGTCAGGCTGAGTAAGGCTACATACAGAATCAAACTGAAACAAATAGAAGGCCCTTCCTCTGACTGTGGATGGTCAGGCACACACCAATGAACTTGAAGCAGGCTACCTTAGTTTTGGAGAGGTCACACCCAGAATTTGAGAGAGAACCATGAGCTAGAATCTTTCTTTGTCTAAGTTATACATACTCTTATTTTTCTGATAAATGATTTCTTAATAGATATTTTCTAAATTTATCAAAAGGTCTAAAAAACCTGTCTGTGTTAAAAATAAGCCAGATTCTGACTTGTCAGAGGTAATTCATCTGTGGATTGGCCTAAAGGCAGGGGTGTGGATTAATAGAAATGACAGGTCCTCTTCCGGCTGAATAATTTCCTCTCCTTGGAGACTTGACATTTTAGCAAGGTTTTACCTAATTGGCTTTGCTTTGGCCTCTATATCTCAAATTCACATTTAATTAATCATCTCTTCCTCTGTGATTCTACATTATTTTGCTTTTGTGGTTTTTTTCATTTCATTCAATAAATATTTATTGAGTGCCTATTCTGTACCAGGAACTAACGTGAAGATAAAGTAGTCAATTGTAGACAGGGTAGCAATTCAGCAGAGCAGAAAGATCCGGAATAAACAGGTATGCTGGGTGATGAGAGGGAGGCATGGAGGGACATGTGCGATCTCTCCTGCTACTGAGCTTGTCCCGTTGTGGTGAGTTTTATAATTATATGTGGGCATATTTGTCTTTCTTAGTAGATTATAAGCTTCTCCAGACACAGATTATCTTGTATTTGTAAACTCACACCCTCTTGGTATTGCTTTATAACATAATTAATATTGTCCTGTAAAAAGTTGTTGAATTAAACTTGGAAAATATGGGACTTGGGTTTATGGAACATGTTCTAGTTCCAGTTCTGTCACTAACTAGAAATCTCATCTTAGACATGTTACTAAAACTTGTTAAATCTTAATGAGCCCATTTGTAAAATTGAAGGTGGACTAAAGAGTCCATGAGTCCATCCTTGGATCTGTCAAAAGCATAGCTGATGAGTAATGCCCTGTCACCATCTTTAGGTTTAATTACAACACCTCTCAACTGACTGTAGAAAAACAGATTTAATATATTATTATTGTAAACATGTAGGTCTGTTACCATTTTTAACACAAACAAGGTAGAGTGTGGCATGGGGATCTTTGGGGCTTATTTTCTCAATTATGCATTCTTTCAATAATTCTTTGCCAAATGGAGTGACGAGAAGCCTGGCCTCTGAAGGCAGACTGTTACATCCGATCTGTTTCCGCCAACTATTCAAAGGCTGGGACAAGCACCTTCTTCCTTTCCCTAAGAGCTCTTTCCTAGGCCTATCTAGGAGCTGAGCACATTTCATTGCTGCATAAATATTTGAAGTCTGATGGAATTTCCCCCTCATTTGGAAATTTTCCCCCTCATTTTTGCATACTGTGACAAAGTTTTGTACAGCATTTATGCACTTCCTTTCTCCTATTCATAACAGATGAGGCATGGGCTCTGGAGCCAGACTTCTGAGTACATATCTCAACTCTGACCATTACTTGCTTTGGATGTGAGCAAGCTCCTTAACCTGTGTCTTTGTTTCCTCATACATAAAATAAGGTTGATAATAGTTCCTGTCTCATAAAATTGATGTGACAATAACATCAACTCTGAAAAGTATGTAGCATAGTGCCTAGCGCATAATGCATAATAAGCTTTGTATTTATGATCTTCTTCCTCCTCATCTTCCTCTCCACTCAAATTAAAAGTTCCAGAGGCTGACATTTAAAAATTCTGCAGTGCCTATGTACAGGCACTCAATAAAGGTCAATTGATTTTACTTAAATGTCAGGATTCCATATTGGGCCTAAACTTCTCTGCTCCTATTTTTTGGGCAGGGCATTTTGCCTCGGGTGAGGTACTAAATAATATCATCACTACTAACAACATAATCAATGATTTATTGAGTACATATAATATATCCCAAATATTGGTATTTCATTTGATCTTAACAACCCTACATGGTAAACACTGAGATGCCAATTTAAGAAACAAAAATTGGCTTAGAAATGTTCTGTAACTTCCGTATGGCCATGATATTAGTAAGGAGCAGACCCGGAATAAAACCAAGACTTGTACAATACAAGAGCCTAGGCAAACCTGTGCAAAATAGCATCTCCTTTTTGTGTCAGAGTTTGGTTTTTGAAAAAAATATCCTTGATTTATCTTAATTCTCAAAACAGCCCCTTCTGGTAAATGGAACAGTGGGGGTGGGGAAACTGAAGTTCACTGCTATAAAATAATATGGGTAGGGTCACACAGTTGATAAGCAATGTTGTTAGAGCCAGAATCCAAAGCTCAGTGTTCAGTCCAAAATATCCCCACTACTCCATATTTTCTTCACATAAATCACATTTCCTTTTTAGGGAGGAACTCATGACATCCTGCCACCCCCCCACCCTGCATTCAAATTATGAGTAAAAGATGAGGAACACTTATTTCTTTTAATGATTATCTTATTTTTATTTTTGAAAGAGACAACAAGTGAGAGAGTGAGCAAGCAAGTGAGAGAGAGAGAGAGAGAGAGAGAGAGAGAGGGAGAGAGAGAAAGCTAGGGAGGGACGAAAAAGGAGGAGACAGAAGATCTGAAGTAAGATTCATGCTGTCAGCACAGAGCCTAGTGTGGGCCTTGAATTCACAAACCATGAGATCATGATCTGATCTGAAACCAAGAGTTGGACACTTAACTAACTGAGCCACCTAGGTGCCCTAAAGATGAGGAACATTTAGTGAACTTCGAATTTAAGGTTTTAAGTTTAGGGTTAGCATGAGATTTGCATTTGCCTTCTATGTTCCTAATTGTGATCTTTAGAAAAGAATTAATCAGGATTTTGAGAACTCTGAAGAAAATGGTTCTTAAACTTGAATGGCTGAACCGAAAATAAAGTTTTTGTCTTAATTATATTTTCCCATACAGAGTTTACATATGCCCTCTTTCTTCTGGCTGTAGGGCAGCTTTTTAAAAGTTTTTTTAATTTTTATATATTTATTTATTTTTTAAATAGTTTATTGTCAAATTGGTTTACATACAACACCCAGTGCTCCTCCTCATAAGCGCCCTCCACCATCACCACCAACTCTTTTCCCCCCTCCCCCTTCCCCTTCTACACATTCAATGCAATCCCCATCAAAATTGCACCAACATTCTTCTCAAAGCTAGAACAAACTATCCTCAAATTCATATGGAACCACAAAAGACCCCAAATAGCTAAAGTTATATTGAAGAAGAAAACCAAAATGGGAGGCATCACAATCCCAGACTTTAGCCCTACTACAAAGCTGTCATCATCAAGACAGTATGGTATTGGCACAAAAACAGACACATAGACCAATGGAATAGAATAGAGAACCCAGAACTGGGCCCACACATGTATGGCCAATTAATTTTTGACAAAGTAGGAAAGATTATGTGATGGAAAAAAGACTGCCTCTTTAGCAGGTGGTGCTGGGAGAACTGGACAGCAACATGCAGAAGAATGAAACTAGACCACTTTCTTACAGCATACACAAAAACTAACTCAAAATGGCTGTAGGGCAGCTTTTTAAAAATTTTTTTAAGTTTGTTTTTGAGAGAGAGACAGAGCATGAGCAGGGGGTAGGGGGCGGCAGAGAAAGAGGGAGACACAGGATTGGAAGCAGCCTCCAAACTCCAAGCTGTCAGCACACAGCCCAATGTGGGGCTTGAACTCACAAACTGTGAGATCATGACCTGAGCCAAAGTCAGGCATTTAACAAACTGAGCCACCCAGGCATCTCAGGACAGCTTTAATCATAACAGCTGCAGCTACCATTTATTGATTATTTGCTATAAATGTGCCAAGAAATATATAGTATTAGAGCTAATTCTTTCAATTGGTACATAATGCATAATAAGCTTTAATCTTGCCTGAAAGGCAAATTCATTATTCCCATTTCTGGATGAAAATATTTAGGTTTAGAGAAGTTAAGTGATTGCTCAGGGTCACACAGTTATTAAATGACAAAGTCATGATTCACACCAGATCAGTCTGATTCTAAATCCTGATGCTTACTATTCCTCATGTTGCTTTTTTTGGGGGAAAAAAGTGAATAAAAGTGATGAGTCCTCTGCCTTCCTTTGGCTGATGTAAATATTTCAATGTTAAACTTTGAATCAAGTTGTGGGACTTTGAGAAAACAACTCAAACTCTAACTATATAAAATCCATGTTGTTAATAAGTCCAATGAGTTATCAGCGACCTTGGGGTCCAGTTCTTTGCCACCTGACAGTGAATACTCAGCTAAACCTGCTGGGGTAAAATGAACGTGGTATTGTACACCCAAGTGCCAAAGTGCTTTTCAAGCAAATCTTTATTCTAGATCTTACTCATAAGCCAGCAAAGCAAGCATGCTATGCAAATTATCTGTGGGTTGGGCTCCACAGAATTGATGCTGGGCTTGAGGTGCCCCACTTGGAGCCCAGGCACTGACACTAAAAAATAATTTTGGGAGGATTCACCTGGTGCAAATTTATTACCAGGCATTTAACAATAAAATATCTTTTCTGCCAAAAGGTCATTTATTTCATCTTTTGAATATGTTCTTTTGGTGTAATTTGTGCAGCAAGAAATGTACATCACTGTACATGTAATTTCCTCAATAATCATCTGCTAGCAAAGAAAAGTATAAAATCAATTATCTGATATTTCTCCTTCCTTATTTTTACAATTCTCCATTAAATGCAGCACTATTGCTTGCGCTCATTTTAGCAGGTAATGCATAGCTTGTCTGGAGGGCAATGGGAGAACTTATTGCCTGCTTGCATCCAACCTGCTAGGTGGTCTTTTCCAATTAGGCAGATAGCACATCAAAAGAGGACCTCATTCCACCTGAAACAAATTACTAGTTGACCTAAGGAGGACCTTGACCCATATATTCATATCCTTTCCCATAATATGGTTACTATGGTATGGGGGGCAGGTCACCTTTCAGTGCCAGAAAACCACAGACCACTCAGGATAGAAAAAGAATTAATGGCAATAAAACAAATCTTTCCAGGTGGGAGAATCCAATAGGAAGTCCCTATTCTAGACCTGCAATGTAGACTATTGATAAGACCCAGTAGTGCCTAGGTGAATGGCTAAATAGGAGTTTTGCACATGTGAACAACATTTAAATGTCCAATTTGCATTCCTGAACTCTTTTCAGACATCTCCATGACTTTCCCTATCTACTGCCTTTTGGGGGTTCACAGGAAAAGCCCCTGTTACTTTATAAAGAATATTTCAATGATAAATGGGAAGGACTGATACCCTCTGCTGCCTTGTTCAAGGAAAGGTCTTTTGAAAATTGCCTACAGTGTTGCTAAAATTAAATTGTGCTGTTAAGCATTTGCATTCCAAATGGTTCCCCAACTAGTAAAAACACAATTGCTTTTGCGTTAAATTAGGCTCTAACTAAAATATGTTCTATTATGATCTAGGGCCTTGTCAACCGTTGGGTTTGGTCCATGACTGACTTGGCATTCAGACAACAGTTTCTTCTTTGTGACACTGCTGATCTCTGTTATATCTTTCTACTGGACCAGAAAGAAGCTGGCCTCTTTTCAAAGGCAATCTAACACAATCACTTCTGGTTCCTAATAACTTTGGCAGTACAATTAAGTAATAGGAAAGTAAAAGGCTAATTACACTTTTTTCTTAAGGCCAAGTTCTTTAACTGAGAATCAAGAAATCCACAAAGAGCAGCATTCACAAAACAAATCTGTTTCTAAACAAAAAATGACCACAGTAATGATACCACCATTAGCTTAACACTAAAAATCATAATGCTTAGCTTTACATTTCAATTTTCTGAAAATTAGTTCTATGAACCTGTTTAAATCCTTAACCCACAGAATCTCATACATATGGAGAACTACCTTAGTCCAAGTATGTGAAATCCTAGATAAATCATTTAAAGCTTAAAAATACCTGAGGATTTTATTGTTACAAATACAAAGACACTTTTTAAAAGAATAGGGGGTTCAGAGAAGCAGAGGTGAGGCGTGTATGTGAGCAAGTGTGTGGTGCAGATAGAGGTGGGTATGGAGAAGGAGGGGATGGCAGAGGTATCTGCTACCAAACCATAAGGTATACCTGCAGATGACATACTTGTACATACTCTTCAGGTGGCATGTCCCCTTAACACATGAATATTAAACAGTTTCCCAGAGCAAAAGACTCTGGGGCCTCACTAAATCAATATTTAAATTGAAAATTATTTGTACAGCCTCCTTCCTTAAGATTATACCAATCTTATATTTCAGTCTCCTAGAATATCACACTAAGTCAGGATAGAGGAAAGCTTTTATTGTTGAAATCCTAGAATCTTTGGCTTTTACACAAACAACACTCATATTTTTCCAGAAATAAATTCTAGAACCTCTGAGTTCTGATCTGCACTAGTGACCACACAAGTATGGACCTCTGAGGGGACACTCTGATGCATTCTTCTAGTTCTTCCACATGATTTAATTGCTATTCTTACCCACTGCAAATATAGGGATGTTAATTTACCAGAAAGAAGTGACACACGACATAGTTTTCTTGGTTTCCATTAGCTTTCAAACAGAGTGTTGTCTGTCGACATTTTCAAAGCTCAAGTGCAATGAACTATAAAAATAGTTGAAATCTATTTGTCCACAACATTAAGAACCAAATATAAGAAACAGGGACTGAAATTTTTATTCATTCATTCATTCATTCATTCATTCATTCAGTAAATATTAATTGCATGCTTACTATAACCCAACACTGCCTGACATTCAGTTTACAGCTTACAGCAGTGGATAAGACAGACATTGAATAAATAACTAGACATATCATTTATTTACAACTTTGGCATTAGTGATAAGGAGATGTTTAGAGGTTATCAGAATATGTAAGAGAGACTTTTGGGATCGCTTTCCTGAGTAAAAGACATTTCAACCGAGAAAGCTGCTACATATAAAAATCAAATTCATTCTACTCTTGATCAACTTGGCAAAAAAAAAAATCAGGGTGTGTTAAATTAATTTTACAATCTGAAATGTGTATAGCTCCACATGAAAAAAAATGTATTCTAAAATGCAAATAGCTAAAAACGACAGCCCCTTATTATTTAAAATTGATGCCAGCTAGAACCAAATCATTGTCTTATATTTTAATTGCTTTATTACACAAAATAATAATAAAGCAAAAAATCAAGCAAGAAAGAGAGAGAAAAAGGCAGGAAAGAAAAAGAGAAGGAAAGAAGGGAAGGAGAAAAAGGTCAACAACAGTTTTACATGGCTTCCAAAACAATACAAAAATTTACACCACGGCTGGCCACTGCACTGGTGGCAACACTGTACTGGTTGGATAAACTAAAAAACAAAACAAAGAACAAAATGAAAAACCTTACAAAAATTAAAAACAACAGATTTCTCTTTTGATAATAAGGATATGAGCCAGCGGGGAACTTCTGAAGTATTTGCTGATTAAGAGTAGGGCACTACTGCCAGATCTCTGAGGAATTCTGGACCAGACATCTGTGCTGAGATGACCCTTCTAAAGTAGTTGAGGCGTGCAGAAGATTTACATTTTCCATGTGCTTCAAACCCTACTAAAATGGACTTTGTATATTATTTCTAATTTTCTCCCCCTATTGCTAATAATGACCTTTGAGTAGTTAAGAGTCCCTAAAAGTTCCAGAAGATGGAGAAATATTTGAATGCCCAGCTTGATCACTTATCAGCTGCAGGACCTCAGGCAAGTCACTTAACCTTTCTCAGCCTTAGACATCTCATCTGGGATATGAAGGTGATGCTTACCTCTTAGGATTGTTGTGAAAAGTATAAAGAAATGTGTCTGGTGCATTTAGCATCATGCCCACACAATACATTGCAAGGGCTCAAAATTTAGGTTCTTGTGGGGGATGTTGATGATGATGATGATGATGATGATGATGGTGACATGATGAAGGAGAAGGATGAAGAGGAGGAGGAAGAGGAAGGTGGTGGAGACTATGAAAAAGCCTCAATGGCAAGGCTGGATTAAGACATTTAGTAACCCCAAGAACTGAAAATATTACTAGCCTTACCAATGTAATTAAAAATCTGCTTTACTCTTTTAATTAATGTGATGCATGTATATGCTGCAATTGAAGTAGCATCTTTCTAGATGTTTCTGATTGCCAAATTTGGGGTCTGTTTACCAAAGGCCTATCTTCACACTTCGCTAGTTCTCTAAGGACACCCTTAGTTTGCCTATCTGGTAATTCAACGCTGCACAGTATAATGAATGTGAAGTGTTAGAAAATAAAATCAAAGAAGGTAATTTCCAAAAAAAAAAAAAACCAAGGGGGGGGAGGGAGAGGGGAGGG